>NC_045442.1:80378013-80499126 GCF_002776525.5 Piliocolobus tephrosceles | reverse complement strand
ACATGGCACATGTATACATATGTAACCTGCACGTTATGCACATGTACCCTAGAACTTAAAGTATAATAAAAAATAAAAATAAATAAAAAAAAAAAGATAACCTCATATCAGTACCTGTGTCAGGAGTCCTCAAGCCCACTCCCAAGATAGACAATTCACTAAGAGGAGTCAAAGGATTCAGCATACAGTAATATTAACAACTAAGATTTATTCCAGCAGAAGGATACAAAGCAAATTAAAAAAATAAAAGGCACATGGGGCAAAATCAGGAGTAAGCATCCAAGAGTCTTCTCTCAACGGAGTTACACAGGATGTGATGTGCTTAATCCTTTAGCAACCAGTTGCGACAATACATGCAAAGAGTGCAAAGTCTTGTCCATGATGAATGTTCTTTTTTTTTTTCTTTTGTTTCTTTTTTTTTGAGAAAGTCTTGCTCTGTCACCCAGGCTGGAGTGCAATGGCATGATCTTGGCTCACTGCAACCTCTGCCGCCCGGGTTCAAGCAATTCTCCTATCTCAGCCTCCCGAGTAGTTGGGACTACAGGCAGGCGCCACCACGCCCGGCTAATTTTTGTATTTTTAGTAGAGACAGGATTTCACCATATTGGTCAAGCTGGTCTTGAACTCCTGACCTCAGGTGATCCACCGGCCTCAGCCTCCCAAAGTGCTGGGATTACACGCATGAGTCATTGCACCCAGCCCACCATGGATATTTTTAAGAAACTCAGCACCCAAGGTTTCACTGGGGGATGGTCTTGTGGGTACCCTCTGCCTCACACATACCAAAATTCTACACTCCCAGGAGGAAAGCAGGTGTTCAGCATAAATCATATTATCTGTGCAAACAGTTTAGGCACAGCAAACCTACTGCGCTCTTATCATTTATGAAAAGTTTTATAGCACTGTAAGAAACTGTTTACCAGCCAAGGGCCAAACTTTCAAGTGGGTTATCTAAGAGGAAGCAATCTTAGACCTGCGACATTAACTCTTTTCTGCATAGTACCCCAAGTATATTGTGGAAGAATATTAATGAGTGTAAATTATTGTGCCTAATACCAACTTCAGATGGACTGAAGTCTTAAATGTAAAACAAAACAATTAGAAAACAAAATAACAAGCACCTGATGAGCTCTTGTTACATCCCTGGCATTAATAAGTACTTTATATATATGACCTCGTTTAATGTTCATAGTAATCCCATGAGTTAGAGATGATACTCAAAATACTCAACAACCAGTATCACAAGGGAATCACATGACTGTCATACCATTCAGGCATAGACTTCCTAACATCAGCCCTGGAGGTAGGTACAATTATCATCCATATTTTTTAAAAAGGAACACAGAGAGGCCAGGCGTGGTGGCTCACGCCTGTAATCCCAGCACTTTGGGAAGCCGAGGAGGGCAGATCATGAGGTCAGGAGATCGAGACCATCCTGGCTAACACGGTGAAACTCTGTCTCTACTAAAAATAGAAAAAAATTTGCCTGGCATGGTGGCGGGCACCTGTAATCCCAGCTACTCAGAAGACTGAGGCAGGAGAATGGTGTGAACCTAGGAAGGCGGAGCTTGCAGTGAGCCGAGATTGCGCCACTGCACTCCAGCCTGGGTGAGAGAGCTAGACTCTGTCTCCAAAAAAAAAGAAAAAAAAAAAGGAACACAGAGAATCCAAGGAGACACAGCTAGTACATGACAGAGGTGGAGTTTTAACTTAGCTTGTTCTGGAGCCTTGGCTCTTAATCATTATGCCATAACACTTCTCTATAAACAAAATACCTATATGGCCTTAGGATGGGAAAGGGTGTCTTACACACACACGCATACATGAGCATGTGAAGCAAAAACCATGAAGAAAAACATTACTAAATTTAATTGTCAAAATTGAAAAGTATGAATGGTAAAAAGATACAAAAAACAAAACGGAAGCCATGGGCTCAGAGAAGATTATCTGCAACACATTTAACAAGAATTAAATTCCAACCACATAAAAAAACTTTTCCATATCAATAAGAAAAATGGCACAACCCAATTGAAAAATCAGTGAAGTAAAAATTTACATAAAAGGAAACGAAACAGCCAGTAAAATATGTGAAAAAAGTGACAAAATCAATAATGGTGTAAATGTAAATTAAAATTATGTATCATCTCACACTCACCAAACTGATTAAAATGTTGAAGTCAGATGACGACTTAGGGGGTTCAGATGAGGAGTGACAGAAATTCTCACCCTCTACTGGAAGGTATACACTGGTAGGACCTTTTTAGGGAGAAGTTTGATAATATCGTTAAAGTTGAAAATACACTATTCCTAGCTTTATATCTTAGGAATGCTATTGCTAGGTTTATATCCTAAAGAAACTGACTCATATGATCAAAGAGAACTGAATCCGAACGTTCACTGCTACACCATGTAGACATTAGTATTAGCAATAAAGAATAACTGAAAAGTAGATTAGCAGGGGAACAGAGAAAAATCCTGGTATATTCAAATGACAGAATATTATAAAGTAATAAATATGAATTAGAACTACATATATACACAAAAAAATTAAAATGAGTTAAAAAAAAAGAACCTGTCAAATATTATGTATCACTTACCTAAGTTGTAAAACACATACAAAATCATACTGTATATTGTTCATGGATATATAAATGCTTAAGGAAAATGGCCTATACAACATGCCTTAGAATTCATAATTTTAAAACAAGGCATGTAAAAAGAAACTAACTGCTATATTTACTACTAGGGTGTTTACAGAATGCATTCTTTCCCAAATAATACAGGTTTCTCTTTATGAGAATTCTTTCATATGCCAGAGAAGGGAGAAAGGCTAAAAATCAATTATCTAGTTTCCATGTCAGAAACTTTGGAAAAGAAAAAACAAATTACTAAAGAAAAGTAGAAGGGATTTTAAAACGTCCTGGGGGATGGAGCAAGATGGCCTAATAGGAACAGCTCCAGTCTCCAGCTCCCAGCCCGATCGACATAGAACACGGGTGATTTCTGCATTTTCAACTGAGGTACAGGGTTCATCTCACTAGGGAGTGCCGGACAATTGGTGCTGATCAGCTGCTGCAGCCGGACAAGTGAGAGCTGAAGCAGGGCGAGGCATCCCCTCACCTGAGAAGCACAAGGGGGAAGGGAATCCCTTTTCCCAGCCAGGGGAACTGAGACACACAACACCTGGAAAATCGGGTAACTCCCACCCCAATACTGCGCTTTACCAAGGGTCTTAGCAAATGGCACACCAGGAGATTATATCCCACACCTGGCCGGGAGAGTCCCACTCCCACCAAGCCTCCCTCATTGCTAGCACAGCAGTCTGTGATGTAACTGCAAGGCAGCAGCGAGGCTGGGGGAGGGGCGCCCACCATTGCTGAGGCTTAAGTAGGTAAACGAAGCCTCTGGGAAGCTCGAACTGGGTGGAGCCCACAGCAGCTCAAGGAGGCCTGCCTGTCTCTGTAGACTCCACCTCTGGGGACAGGGCACAGCTAAACAAAAAGCAGCAGAAACCTCTGCAGATGCAAACGACCCTGTCTGACAGCTTTGTAGAGAGCAGTGGATCTCCCAACACGGAGGTTGAGATCTGAGGACGGAAAGACTGCCTGCTCAAGTCAGTCCCTGACCCCTGAGAAGCCTAACTGGGAGACACGCCCCACTAGGTGCTGACCGACACCCCACACCTCACGTGGCAGGGTACACCCCTGAGACAAGCTTCCAAAGCAAGAATCATACAGGTACACACGCTGTTCAGCAGTATTCTATCTTCTGCAGCCTCTGCTGCTGATACCCAGGCAAATAGGGTCTGGAGTGTTCAAGCAATCTCCAACAGACCTACAGCTGAGGGTCCTGACTGTTAGAAGGAAAACTAACAAACAGGAAGGACACCCACACCAAAACCCCATCAGTACATCACCATCATCAAAGACCAAAGGCACATAAAACCACAAGGATGGAGAAAAAGCAGGGCAGAAAAGCTGGAAATTCAAAAAATAAGAGCGCATCTCCCCCTCCAAAGGAATGCAGCTCATCGCCAGCAACGGATCAAAGCTGGATGGAGAATGACTTTGACGAGCTGAGAGAAGGTGGCTTTAGTCCATCAAACTTCTCAGAGCTAAAGGAGGAATTACGTATCCAGCGCAAAGAAACTAAAAATCTTGGAAAAAGAATGGAAGAATGGATAACTAGAATAATCAATGCAGAGAAGGCCATAAATGAACTGACAGAGATAAAAACCATGACACGAGAAATACATGACAAATGCACAAGCTTCAGTAACCAACTTGATCAACTGGAAGAAAGAATATCAGCGATTGAGGATCAAATGAATGAAATGAAGCAAGAAGAGAAGTTTAAAGAAAAAAGAGGAAAAAGAAATGAACAAAGCCTTCAAGAAGTATGGGACTACGTGAAAAGACCAAATCTACGTCTGATTGGGGTGCCTGAAAGTGAGGGAGAAAATGGAACCAAGTTGGAAAACACTCTTCAGGATATCATCCAGGAGAAGTTCCCCAATCTAGTAAGGCAGGCCAACATTCAAATTCAGGAAATACAGAGAACGCCTCAAAGATACTCCTCAAGAAGAGCAACTACAAGACACATAATTGTCAGATTCACCAAAGTTGAAATGAAGGAAAAACTGTTAAGGGCAGCCAGAGAGAAAGGTCGGGTTACCCACAAAGGGAAGCCCATCAGACTAACAGCAGATCTCTTGGCAGAAACTCTACAAGCCACAAGAGAAGTGGGGGCCAATATTCAACTTTCTTAAAGAAAAGAATTTTCAACCCAGAATTTCATATCCAGCCAAACTAAGTTTCATCAGTGAAGGAGAAATAAAATCCTTTACAGACAAGCAAATGCTTAGAAATTTTGTCACCACCAGGCCTGCCCTACAAGAGACTCTGAAGGAAGTATTAAACAGGGAAAGGAGCAATCAGTACCAGCCATTGCAAAAACATGCCAAAATGTAAAGACCATCGATGCTAGGAAGAAACTGCATCAACTAACAAACAAAATAACCAGCTAATATCATAATGACAGGATCAAGTTCACACATAACAATATTCACCTTAAATTTAAATGGACTAAATGGTCCAATTAAAAGACACAGACTGGCAAATTGGATAACAAGTCAAGACCCATCAGTGTGCTGTATTCAGGAGACCCATCTCACATGCAGAGACACACACAGGCTCAAAATAAAGGATGGAGGAAGATCTACCAAGCAAATGGAGAACAAAAAAAGGCAGAGGTTGCAATCCTAGTCTCTGATAAAACAGACTTTAAACCATCAAAGATCAAAAGAGACAAAGGAGGCCATTACATAATGGTAAAGGGATCAATTGAACAGGAAGAGCTAACTATCCTAAATATATATGCACCCAATACAGGATTCATAAAGCAAGTCCATAGAGACTTACAAAGAGACTTAGACTCCCATAAATAATAATGGGAGACTTCAACACCCCACTGGCAACATTAGACAGATCAACGAGACAGAAAGTTACCAAGGATATCCAGGAATTGAACTCAACTCTGCACCAAGCAGACCTAATAGACATCTACAGAACTCTCCACCCCATCAACAGTATATACATTCTTCTCAGCACCACATCGCACTTATTCCAAAATTGACCACATAGTTGGAAGTAAAGCACTCCTCAGCAAATGTACAAGAACAGAAAGTATGACAAACTGTCTCTCAGACCACAGTGCAATCAAACTAGAACTCAGGACTAAGAAACTCAATCAAAACCGCTCAACTACATGGAAACTGAACAACCTCCTCCTGAATGACTACTGGGTACATAACAAAATGAAGGCAGAAATAAAGATGTTCTTTGAAACCAATGAGAACAAAGATACAACATACCAGAATCTCTGGGACACATTTAAAGCAGTGTGTAGAGGGAAATTTATAGCATTAAATGCCCATAAGAGAAAGCTGGAAAGATATAAAATTGACACCCTAACATCACAATTAAAAGAACTAGAGAAGCAAGAGCAAATACATTCAAAAGCTAGCAGAAGTCAAGAAATAACTAAGATCAGAGCAGAACTGAAGGAGATAAGAGACACAAAAAACCCTCCAAAAAATCAATGACTCCAGGAGTTGGTTTTTTGAAAAGATCAACAATATTGATAGACCGCTAGGCAAGACTAATAAAGAAGAAAAGAGAGAAGAATCAAATAGACGCAATTAAAAATGATAAAGGGGATATCACCACCGACCCCACAGAAATACAAACTACCATCAGAAAATACTATAAACACCTCTACGCAAATCAACTAGAAAATCTAGAAGAAATGGATAATTTCCTGGACACTTACACTCTCCCAAGACTAAACCAGGAAGAAGTTGAATCCCTGAATAGACCAATAGCAGGCTCTGAAATTGAGGCAATAGTTAATAGCCTACCAACCAAAAAAAGTCCAGGACCACATGGATTCACAGCTGAATTCTACCAGAGGTACAAGGAGGAGTTGGTACCATTCCTTCTGAAACTATTCCAATCAATAGAAAAAGAGGGAATCCTCCCTAACTCATTTTATGAGGCCAATATCATCCTGATACCAAAGCCTGGCAGAGACACAACAAAAAAAGAGAATTTTAGACCAATATCCCTGATGAACATCGATGCAAAAATCCTCAATAAAATACTGGCAAACCAGATCCAGCAGCACATCAAAAAGCTTATCCACCATGATCAAGTGGGCTTCATCCCTGGGATGCAAGGCTGGTTCAACATATGCAAATCAATAAATATAATCCAGCATATAAACAGAATCAAAGACAAAAACCACATGATTATCTCAATAGATGCAGAAAAGGCCTTTGACAAAATTCAACAGCCCTTCATGCTAAAAACTCTCAATAAACTAGGTATTGATGGAATGTATCTCAAAATAATAAGAGCTATTTATGACAAACCCACAGCCAATATCATATTGAATGGGCAAAAACTGGAAGCATTCCCTTTGAAAACTGGCACAAGACAGGGATGCCCTCTCTCACCACTCCTATTCAACATAGTGTTGGAAGTTCTGGCTAGGGCAATCAGGCAAGAGAAAGAAATCAAAGGTATTCAGTTAGAAAAAGAAGAAGTCAAATTGTCCCTGTTTGCAGATGACATGATTGTATATTTAGAAAACCCCATTGTCTCAGCCCAAAATCTCCTTAAGCTGATAAGCAACTTCAGCAAAGTCTCAGGATACAAAATTAATGTGCAAAAATCACAAGCATTCTTATACACCAGTAACAGACAAACAGAGAGCCAAATCATGAAGGAACTTCCATTCACAATTGCTTCAAAGAGAATAAAATACCTAGGAATCCAACTTACAAGGGATGTAAAGGACCTCTTCAAGGAGAACTACAAACCATTGCTCAGTGAAATAAAAGAGGACACAAACAAATGGAAGAACATACCATTCTCATGGATAGGAAGAATCAGCATCATGAAAATGGCCATACTGCCCAAGGTAATTTATAGATTCAATGCCATCCCCATCAAGCTACCAATGAGTTTCTTCACAGAATTGGAAAAAACTGCTTCAAAGTTCATATGGAACCAAAAAAGAGCCTGCATTGCCAAGACAATCCTAAGTCAAAAGAACAAAGCTGGAGGCATCACGCTACCTGACTTCAAACTATACTACAAGGCTACAGTAACCAAAACAGCATGGTACTGGTACCAAAACAGAGACATAGACCAATGGAACAGAACAGAGTCCTCAGAAATAATACCACACATCTACAGCCATCTGATCTTTGACAAACCTGACAAAAACAAGAAATGGGGAAAGGATTCCCTATTTAATAAATGGTGATGGGAAAATTGGCTGGCCATAAGTAGAAAGCTGAAACTGGATCCTTTCCTTACTCCTTATACGAAAATGAATTCAAGATGGATTAGAGACTTAAATGTTACACTTAATACCATAAAAACCCTAGAAGAAAACCTAGGGAATACCATTCAGGACATAGGCATGGGCAAGGACTTCATGTCTGAAACACCAAAAGCAATGGTAACAAAAGCCAAAATTGACAAATGAGATCTAATTAAACTAAAGAGCTTCTGCACAGCAAAAGAAACTACCATCAGAGTGAACAGGCAACCTACAGAATGGGAGAAAATTTTTGCAATCTACTCATCTGACAAAGGGCTAATATCCAGAACCTACAAAGAACTCAAACAAATTTACAAGAAAAAAACAAACAACCCCATCAAAAAGTGGGCAAAGGATATGAACAGACATTTCTCAAAAGAAGACATTCATACAGCCAACAGACACATGAAAAAATGCTCGTCATCACTGGCCATCAGAGAAATGCAAATCAAAACCACAATGAGATACCATCTCACACCAGTTAGAATGGCAATCATTCAAAAGTCAGGAAACAACAGGTGCTGGAGAGGATGTGGAGAAATAGGAACACTTTTACACTGTTAGTGGGATTGTAAACTAGTTCAATCATTATGGAAAACAGTATGGTGATTCCTCAAGGATCTAGAACTAGAAGTACCATATGACCCAGACATCCCATTACTGGGTATATACCCAAAGGATTATAAATCATGCTGCTATAAAGATACATGCACAGGTATGTTCATTGCGGCACTATTCACAATAGCAAAGACTTGGAATCAACCCAAATGTCCATCAGTGACAGACTGGATTAAGAAAATGTGGTACATATACACCATGGAATACTATGCAGCCATAAAAAAGGATGAGTTTGTGTCCTTTGTAGGGACATGGATGCAGCTGGTAACCATCATTCTCAGCAAACTGTCGCAAGAACAGAAAACCAAACAGCACATGTTCTCACTCATAGGTGGGAACTCAATGAGATCACTTGGACTTGGGAAGGGGAACATCACACACCAGGGCCTATTATGGGGAAGGGGAAGGGGGGAGCGGGAAGGTATTGCATTGGAAGTTATACCTGATGTAAATGACAAGTTGATGGGTGCTGACGAGTTGATGGGTGCAGCACACCAACATGGCACAAGTATATATATGTAACAAACCTGCACGTTGTGCACATGTACCCTAGAACTTAAAGTATAATAATAAAAAAAATTTATTAATTTAAAAAAAATAAGAAAAGTAGAAGGAAGCAAATAAAGATATAAACCAAAATCAATAAAAACAGAAAATAAGCACAATATAGAAAAATCAGCAAAGCCCAAATTTGGTTCTTGGAAATGAAGAAAAAGAAAGGAAACACCAATTACCAGTATCAGGAATGAAAAGCAGACATCCTTATAAGATCCTAAAGATGTTTTAAAAAGGATAATCCTAGTCAACTTTCACCAACAAAATGACAAGTTTAGATGAAATGGACAAATTTTCAAAAACCAACATGAATATACATACAAATTTTAATATGCTAGTATCTAAAAATTAAAACTGTTACTAAAAACCTTTTCATAAAGAAAACTCCAGTTCCAGAAGGCTGAATTCTGGCAAATTCTTTTACATACCTAAGGAATAAGCACATTAGTTGTACACAAATTCTTTCAAAGGACAGAAAAATAAGATAACACTTCTCAACTCATTATAAAGTCAGCATGATCTTGATCCAAAACCATGGCAACAACATCAGAAAGAAAAACAAGAAAATTACACAGCAGAACAATCTTACTCATGAACATACATGCAAAAACATAGACTATTAGCAGAGCTGGGTATGGTGGCATGCACCTGTAGTCCCAGCTCCTTGGGAGACTGTGGGGGAGGACTACTTCAGCCCAGGAGTTCAAGGCCAGCCTGGACAATATAGCAAGACCCCATCTCTTTTCTAAAAATTAATTTTTAGGCCAGGCGCAGTGGCTCATGCCAGTAATCCCACTATTTTGTGAGGCTGAGGCAGGCAGATCGCCTGAGGTCAGGAGTTCGAGACCAGCCTGGCCAACATTGTGAAACCCTAACTCTACTAAAAATACAAAATTTAGCCAGGCATGGTGGCAGGCACCTGTAATCCCATCTCCTTGGGAGGCTGAGGCAGAAGAAACGCTTGAACCTGGGAGGCAGAGGTTGCAGTGAGCCAAGATCACAGCATTGCACTCCAGCCTGGGTGACAAGAGCGAGACTTCATCTCAAAAAAAAAAAAAAAAATTAATTAAAAAAAATTTTTAAATTTAAAAATTAGAAAATCTAGTTTAACTACATTTGAAAAGATAATACATCATGACCAAGTGAATGTATTCTAAGAATGGAAAGGTAGTTTACTATTTGAAAATCAAGCCATGCAATGTAGCACACTAACACAAAAAAAATTTCATTATCTCAACAGATGTAGAGAAAGCATTTGGTAAAACTTAATATTCATTCACAACAAAAATTCAGCAAACAAAATAAAAGAGAGTTTCCATATTCTGATTAAACTCCCTCTCAGCTCCCAAAAACTTTAATGGTGAACTATTAAGGCTTTCTCTCTGAAATTCTATCACCATTTCAATTCAACATTATGTTGGTGGTCCTAACTCGTGTAATAGGGTAAGCGCTCGGGTGATGAGGCAACTTTGCAAATGGTATGATTATATAGTGTATACACCAGTTCCAAAACCATCCACAGGCAAATTAGTACAACAACAAAAACTCGTAAAATTATAAAAACGATACCACTTACAGTGTCAAAATCAAACATGTGTAACATTTTGCAGAAAAGTACAAAACATCAGCAAGAAGTATTTCTAAAGTCTGAAATTAATGGAGGACTATATCTCCATTATAAATATGTCAATTCTCTCCAAACTCATCTACAAATTCAATGCAATCCCATTCAAAATCCCTGCAGGTCCTTTCTGGAAATTGACAAGCTTATTCTAATATTTAATTGGACATACAAAAGACTAAGAAGAGCTATGGAAATCTTGGGAAAAAACAAAGCTGGAAGACTTACCCTACCAGGCAGCAAAATTTATTTTAAAGCTACAAAAATGAAAATAACATATAACTGACAAAATAAACAGAAATATTTGTCTATGCAATACTTATATATGCAGTCATTCATTTATGACAAAGATGACCCTGAAATACAGTGGGGGGAAGATGACTTTAAGATACATCACATATGTATAATCATCCATACACATACATCCATATTATCAAAATTCTCCGGTCTGTCTGCAGAAAAATTGTGCATTTTACTGTATGTAATTTAGACCTCTGCATAATACTGGTAGCATTTAAACAAATAAATAGCCAGGATTCTAGACTGGTGTTATGAAAAGCAGTCAGTCTACAAACTATTTGTTGGGATCCCTGACATGATTAGGAGATTGCACCAGAATGTGTATGAACACACTGTTTCTTTCAAAAAGGAAGATTTACTAGAAAAACAATCTCAGCAGAAATGAACAGTGGGTGGAATTAAACTGTGTTAGAAGTGACACAGTTGATGTACATTCTAGTGAAAGCTCCTTATCTTTACCTGGACTGGAAGAGGCAGTGTTGCAGAGACCAAAAAAAGTGAGAATAAGCTAAAGGTCTTTGGGGGTTAAGTAAGAGATACTACTTTGAACCACTTTAGGGAAAAAAAAAAAAAAAGAAAGAAACAAAAAAAACAAGACAATTTAAATAAAACTAGTAAGATGGCAGAGTAAATAAAGTCCAAGTATAACAATAAATGCAAACATAAAAGAATTAAACTCACTAGTCAAAAGAAAAAGACAAATTGAAATTCTTAAAATAATAAACTATTTGCTATATATAAAAAAGACTGATAGTAACAAAAGGGAAAATACACAAATAAAACTGGTAAGGTATATTAATATTTGGAAAAAAAGAAGTCTGAAAACAAAAAGCATAATTAGAGATACAGAAGATCACTAAGTAATGATGGGAAGTCCAATTCACCAAAAAAAAAATCATTATCCAACATCACTGTAGAACTCAACACCCTGTTCTCAACTTTTGCCATCAATTCTCTATCCTTTCTCAGACTTTGTCTTCTTCTCCTTAGATCAGAAGAGAAAGACAGAAACACCATCTTGTTCCAAAGCACAGAATGAATGTTTTTGTTGCTTCCCATACCATATACATAAACCTACTGAACAAGGAGGAAACTCAGAGATCTTAAGGACTAACAGGCAATCCAGATGCATTCTGAAATATTTTAGAGAAAGCTATTATGGGATTAGTTACAGGAACAATGAACTGAAGATGGTTAGCCTCTAAAAACTGTCAGGTACTAAGTGGTTTATTGCTGCCATCTGCTGGACACCATGTTCATTTGCACTTCAATCATATTTGCCTTAAAACGCCTAGTAAGACAGCATGTAAGGTCTTAAACTGTTCTCTTTTCTGAGCCTCCTTTATCTAATGAGGTGAAGACACTGTCTCTAAATTAAATGTTTGCATGCAAGGTGTTGATAGACGTTAAAAAAATGTTTGTGCAATTTAAGCCTCTGGTAACAACGGCTTAAGTAAAAGGTTTACAGGAGTATAGAAAATTACACTGCCTGAAATCCACTTGGAATTTAATATATCCACAAAGACTACCAATTTTCCCATATAACTACTGGAAAATAATATTTTATATACTGAATAACTGCAATGAGTCACTTCAAACATACCAGCTACATTTTACCCATATGGCATATTATCCACATTACTTGCCATGTTTCTTAAAATTTGCACATATAAATTCATGGCAGGTCGTCTAACACTTGCTCATACCTGGTTCCCTTGCCTTCCAGGCACACACGACATTACACTTCCCAACCCTTTAGTACTTAGGTGGGACCACATGATTAGTTCTGGTCACCAGATCATGAATGGAAGTGCCAAGTGTTGCCTGCAGGCCAATGCAAGTAATTGTATGTGTGAGACCCTCTGGCACTCTCTTCCTCTGCCATAGTGACAAGAAGGGACCTCAAAAGATGGTCAAGCCCCAAAATCAAAGCAGTTTAGATCACTCAAGACAGCTGTCCTAGAGAGCTGTCCAGACCCACAACAGACTTTCTAAGAGTAAAAAAATATACTTGTATTATCCCGTTCAGAGTTGGCACTTCAATGTTACCTCAGTATAGCATAGACCAAGGTTTCTCAACAGCAGCACTACTGCCATCTTAGGCTAGATAATTCATTGTGGTCTCTGTCTTGTGCACTGTGGGATGTTAAACAACATCCCTGGCATCTACCCACTAGATGCCAAGAAGTACTCATCAATATGACAACCAAAACCACTTCCAGTCATTGACCTCCTCCCCCCATCTTTGAGAACCACTGGCATAGATTAACCTACTAATACAATATGCACATATGTATGATGAATATGTATGTACACATGTTGAGTATATTTATGTCAAATGTCATATATTCTCTATGCTTTATTTCACATTAGAGTCAGATATTTTATAGGCTCTTAACAAATATGAATTCCCATTTCTCAAAGCAGTAAAGTTAATTCATAAATTTTTTAAAAAATCAATCATATCACAAGTCTCTCTATAGTAGGGTAAACAAAATATTCCAAGAGTATATAAATCCATACATACTATGCTGTTCATTTCAGAGGACTCATAGCTCCCAACCGGATGGACATTTCCAATGGGTTCCAAGCCTTCTTCATCCCACATGTATGTTCCATCAGAGCTATCAGATGGAGATAGTTCAAACGAAGAACCAGCTCTGTAGTCTGTATCTGGTGAAACCAAATTATTCCCAGAAGTATGTTTTGTACATTCACTCCTGTCTTCAAGAGAAAAAAGGTTATTGATTCACAAAAATATAATTGTTTCTCATGTCCTAAAAATATAAGTGCTAATAATCTGGTATGTCATAGCAAAAAAGCTGGCTCAAAAAAAGCACTCATAACTGCAGCACTTTCTATATCCTAAGCAATAAAACATCAAGAGGCAAAATCTTTAAAATAATCTACTGAAATATTTTCTAATAGACAAAAAGAAAATTCATTTAGTCATCTTTCACTTCTGTAATATTTCCAAAAATGTAAATAAACCTTCATATACCTATAATATTTCCCAAGATATTTAAACACTGGCCAGGAAACTCCTTTTCCTCTGTGTACACTATTTAACTTCATAGATTAAATAATGTAGGGTACTCATAATTGCCTCCCTAAAAGGAAATAAACTTGTTCTGGTAGTCTCTTTTAGAAGACCTATAGACAATCAAGGGTTTGTACATGCATCTCTATGCATGATCTAGTCCCCTCATTATACCACGTCTATGTCTAATCCCTTTAGTTGTTCTTTATTCAGGTATATGGATGTACAAATACCAAATACATTTTCTCCAGCATTTAGTAACAGGATAATCAAACATAAGAGGAAATGTTTAACAGGTATTATTTCACTTTCTTCAGTTTAATAAATAAATAAACCTCTCTCAGGAAGTGCATCTACAAAAATTGCTAAACAAGAAAAATTTCCTAAGATAAAAAAATCCATCAGATTAGACATAACCTGTATTATCTAATTTCCCCTTTGGTACAGCTTTACTCTTAACAAATAGCAATGAAATGCTACCCTAAGAGAAGAGATGGTTTGTGTAATGGCATACCATGCTGGTTGAGGTAAGTAGGGGAAAAGTCAATTAGAAGCACTGTCTATACTAAGCAGGAATAGGCTGTGTATAATAGCCAAAGAACAACAAATGTTATAATTAATAACAAATGTTATTAATATTGTCTTGGATAGGGTGAAAAATGGGGTATGGAAGTCACAGGAAAATAAATGTTGCCCCACCCCAATTTTGTCTAGATCCATCCCTCCGTGAAACTGATAATATCTTGAAATCTATCTGAAGATAATCCTAAATATAAGTTCAGTTATATTACCTAAAAGAAAGCAAAAAAACTTAAGGTTAGTAATATTTACCAGAGACACTTATGTCTATCCATTCATCAGTTTTACTGAAGACTTTTTCATTTTCCTTGGGGGAATCAAATATATCCTGTGGTGGTGCATTTTCATCTTTCTCTTCTTTGAGACACATTTCCTCTGGAGTTATTCTAGTTCTGTTGGAGTCTTCTATATCTATAAAATCATCACTAAAGTCTTCACTTAAATCATTCTTATCAGAAGATGACAAAGATGACAAGGAAATGTCATCCACATCATCACTCAGGTATCTAATTTTAGCATGATGTTTCACAGTCTGGTTGTTTTTTGTTCTATAACTTTCATTTTCAATCAGTTCTTGGTCCTTATTAGTAGCTCTGTCCTTAGCCAAAACTGTAGCATCTTCCTCTACACATGTGTCAGCAGGTGAATTTTTATTTCCATCAACTGTGATAGTCCCAGAAAATGGAGATCGGCTAGATTTCAGTAGAGAGGGATGAACCATTCTATAACCTAAAGTAGAAGTTACACCGGGGCCATTTAGTAAAGCCAACTTCTTTCCACCAGCAGCATAAGGCCTATTAAATCCATACCCCAAATGTTCATTCCCATTGAGTACTTCCGACTGCCGGGAATTTCTTGTTAGCATACTTGACCGTAGAGGCACTCTAATGGATAGCTGTTGATTCTGATAAGGCTTTGTAAGATCCACAGCTCTATTAAAGGAATGTGATCTGGTTATAGATGAAGGTGGAAGGAATGAATTCTGAATGGAATGTGAAAAACTCTGTGACCTTACCATTTTTTCACAATTAACAGATTTACTACTGTCTGGGGATTGAGCTAAGCTTTCTCCAGAACTGCTTCTGGTGGCAGAGGAGTTTGCTTTAGGCCTTTGCATGCTACCAGCCGACCGGTTTCCATAAAATCCATTCAACTGTGATTTTGGAGTATTGACCGAAGAATATGAAGTCCTTCCTAATAATGTGCCTTTGGTGAATTTACCCAAATTTGATGGTCCAGAAAAAGACTTTTGGTTTAACTCCTCTGTAGATGACACAAACATAGTGGATGGCTTTGCTAACTTTGATGTGAATAAAGAAACACTTTTCAAACCTCCCTTCATCCCATTTTTATCAAACATTCCTTGAGTAGGAACACGTTTTCCAGGATCAATTATTTTATCATGTGAATTTTGAGTATTGTTAGGCTCTTCAGCACCTTGTGCACAAGGTTGATATTTATTTGCTTTTCTCCAATTAAATGAATGAGATGATGGACAATCAGAGCCATTATTTTTGATGTAACTTTTGACATTACTATTCTTGGAAGTTCCTAATAAATTAACAGGTGTCCCATTTGGCATCGGCTGCAATGTACTTCTTACAGATTTTGTTCCATACTTTGGCAACTTGGAACCCAAAAACGTCTTGATTTGTGTTTTTTCTTCCATGAGCTATAAGGTGCATTTGTTCTTAAAAGCTGACAGAATCTGTGAAGAGAAAAAAGAAGTATATTAAACATTCCTAAATAAGGATAATTACATGAATTATTACATAATATGATACTTACACTTTTATATGCAGAAAAGCCCAAAAGTTACTCATGATTCCTAAAGAACTCCTGGCAAATACCGAATGCACTAATTAAATTAATAACTTTATGTTGGAAGAAAATAAAGAACATGTTTATAAACCTTTATAAACGTATGCTATGAATGACAGCAAAATTCAGAAATAATAAAATTAAACTACCAAATTTGACTATGTAAAAAATAATACTTTCAGAGTACTTCTTCCAATTTTCCAATTCAAATGATTTTTTCATTTTGGGTAAAAGTCTCTCCTTTAAAAATAAGAACATACGGAAAACCACAGCCAGTGCACTCAGGCAAGAGAATGAAATAGAGGGCATTCAGAATGGAAAAGAAGAAGTCAAACTATCTCTGTTTGCCAGTGATATGATTATATATCTAGAAAATTCTACAAACTCCTCTAAAAGATTCCTAGATTTGATAAATCCAGTAAAGTCATAGGTTGCAAAATCAAAGTACACAAATCAGTAGCACACCAACAATGACTAAGCTGAGAATCAAGAACTCAATCCCTTTGACCATAGCTGCAAAAAAATAAAATAAAATACCTAGGAGTACACTTAACCAAGGAAGTAAAAGATCTCTACAAGGAGAAATGCAAAACACTTCTGAAAGAAATCACAGACAATGCAAACGAATGGAAATACATCCCACACTCATGCATTAGAGGAATCCATATCATGAAAATGACCATGCTGCCCAAAGTAGTCTACAGATTCAATGCAATTTGTATCAAAATACCAGTATCATTTTTCACAGAATTAGACAAAACAATCCTAAAATTCATATGGAACCAAAAAGCAATCTTAAACAAAAAAACAAATCTGGAGGCAACACATTACTCAACTTCGAATTATACTACAAGGCTACTATAGTAACAAAAACAGCATGGTACTAGTATAAAAGTACATTCATAGAGCAAAGGAACAGAGTAGAGAACCCAGAAATAAAGCCAAATACAATCAACTGATCTTTGACAAAGCATATATAACGAAAATTGGGAAAAGAACACCTTATTCAATAAATGTTGTCAGGAAAACTGGATAGCCACATGTAGAAGAATGAAATTGGATCCCTATCTCTTACCATATACAAAAATCAACCCAAGACGGATTTAAGACTTAAATCTAAGGCATGAAACCATAAAAATGCTAGAAGAAAACCTAGGAAAAACTCTTATGGATATCGGTCTAGGCAAAGAATTTATGACTAAGACACCAAAAGCAAATGCAACAACAAAAAAAAATAAATGGGACCTAATTAACTAAAAAGCTTCTGCTCAGCAAAAAATAAACAGAGTAAACAGCACACAGAATAGGAGAAAATATTTGCAAACTATTCATCTAACAAAAGATTAATATCCAGAATCTATAAGGAACTCCAATTAATCTGCAAGGAAAAAAATAATACCATCAAAAAGTGGACAAATGACATCAATAAACATTTTTCCAAAAGAAGGTATACAATGACCAAGAAACATGAAAAAAATGCTCAACATCGCTAATCATCAGGGACATGCAAATTAAAACCACAATGAGGTATCACCTTATCCCAGCCAGAATGGCTATTAAAAAGTCAAAAAACAATAGATATTGGCATAGATGTGACCAAAAGGGAACATTTAGGTACTGCTAGTGGCAATGTAAATTAGTATCACCTCTATGGGAAACAGTATGGAGATTTCTCAAAGAACTAAATCTACCATTTGATCCAGCAATCTCACCACTGGGTATCTACCCAAAGGAAAACTGTATAAAAATTAAAAAAAAAAATTTAAAATACCTGCATATGTATGTTTATCACAGCAAAATTCACAAATTGCCAGATGTGGAACCAACCTAAGTACCCACCAACCAATGAGTGAATTAAGAAAATACACCATGGAATACTACTCAGCCATAAAAAAGAATGAAATAATATCTTCTGAAGCAATGTGGATGGAGATGGAGGCCATTATTCTGAAGTAATTCAGGAATGAAAAACCAAATACCATATATTCTTACTTATAATTGGGAACTAAGTTATGGGTATGCAAAGGCATACAGAGAGGTAGAATGGACACTGGAGACTCAGAAGAGGGGATGATGTGAGAGATTTTTAAAAACTACACAATGTAGTAGGGTACAATGTACACTATTCGGGTGGCATGTGCACTAAAATCTCAGACTTCACCACTACACAATTCATTCATACAGCCAAAAATCACCTGTTCCCTTAAAACCCATGAAATAAAAGGTAATTAAAGAATATATTTTTTAAAAAATACATGATTTTATAAAAGCTACAAGACATTTGAAAAACCTTAATTAATAAAGCCATGAGAAGTATGTAGGTGAAGAATATAATGGCATCAAACAATTCTTTTGGCATTAAGGGTTGAGTAATAAGCTGTCATTTTAGACAACTATCTCCAAAGAATTTCCATCTGGTAACATAAATACAAATGACAGTGCCAGGGTGAGAAGTGTAAAGATTTAATAAAGTTGATTTGTCCATTAATCTCAATCTTACACTATTTTACATTTTATTTTATTATTTTATTTTATTTTATTTTATTTTATTTTATTTTATTTTATTTTATTTTATTTTATTTTATTTATTTTATTTTATTTTATTTTATTATTGAGACAGGATCTCTTGCTCTGTCACCCAGGCTGGAGTGCAGTGGCATGATCATGGCTCACTGCAGCCTCCCCCTCCCTAGCTCAAGTGATCCTTCCACCTTAGCCTCCCAAGTAGCTGGGACTAAAGGCACACAGCATCACACACAGCTAATTTTTTTTTAAAATTTTTTGTAGAGACAGTTTCACTATATTCCCTAGGCTGGTCTCGAACTCCTACCCTCAAGTGATCCTCCTGCCTTGGCCTCAAGTGATCCTCCCACCTTGGCCTCTGAAAGTGCTGGGATCAGAGGCATAAGCCACCGTGCAAAGCTTGTATTTATTTTAAATATAACACAAAACTACAAAAATGAAAAGGTTCAATACACACAAAAGAGCATAAAACTAGAAACCACTAATGTCTTCTATTTGAGTAACTTTTTAATGAATCATGATATATCATGTGATGAGATTATAAAGATGAGCCAGAAATATTAAAATGTTTGTCCTATTAACAAATATATGGTCACAATATATTCACTGTAATTATATAAGAATTCTGTAAAAACACTAACAAGCGAAAATGCAACTTTAAAAATGCCTTAGGGATACTGATTTTTTAATATAGTATATGACACTGTATTTTTTTTTAAGAGACATGGTCTTGCTCTGTCACCCAGCTAGAGTGCAATGGTGCAATCACAGATCACTGCAGCCTCAAACTCCTGGGCTCAAGCGATCTTCCTACCTCAGCCTTCCAAGCAGCTAGGACTGACTATAGGTGCACACCACCATGGCCAGCTAATTTATTTTTACTTTTTATAGAGGTGGAGGCCTTGCTATATTGCCCAGGCTGGTCTGGGATTCCCGGGCTCAAGCAATCCTCCCACCTTGGTTTCTCAAAGTATTGAGATTACAGGCATGAGCCACTGCGCCCAGCTAAATTTTAAAAATTTTTGTTGTAATTGTTGTTGAGATGGAGTCTCTCTCTGTCACCCAGGCTGGAATACAGTGGCATGATCTCGGCTCACTGCAACCTCCACCTAATGGGTTCATTATTGAAGAACGAACTGCTTCAGAATTGAAGCAGCAATTTTCCTGCTTCAGCCTCCCTAGTAGCTGGGATTATAGATGCCTGCCATCACGCCAGGCTAATTTTTTCTATTTTTTAGTAGAGACAGGATTTCATCATGTTGGCCAGGCTGGTCTCAAACTCTTGACCTCAGGTGATCCACCCATCTCGGCCTCCCAGAATGCTGGGATTACAGGCACGAGCCACCGCATCAGACCAATTTTTTTTATTTTTAAAACAACTGATTCCAAGTCAACCCTGACCTAAGAAGTAGAGTTCCTATCATACATGTTATTAATTATGTCAAAAGTAAATATTTAGAAAATCACACAAATGTTCAAGTATAGAATGGAAAAAGACTAAAGAACGTCCTGTTACCAACAACTAATAAAAGATATAAATATATAAATATATATATATATTTGTGTGCATGTGATTTTTTAGTGGAAAACCCACCAGCTACATAGTGTAATACAAAAAGCTATTTAAACTAAGAACCTATAAACTTTAAAAAGTGATGGACAGAAAAAAATTCTGTATGGTACAGTATGACTAGCCTGATTACTGCCTGGAAGCAGTAGTGAGAAAGAAATGTGAACTAAATGTAAACTTGAAAAGTTTAAGAAATATCTCTAGTTTGGAAAGAAAAATTTGATTTGTCATGCCCTAGAAAAGTTGAGGAAAAATATCCTGAGCACAGAGGCTTCAAAACCTAGGCAGAGGCATCACCAGATCTGCCAACTTCTAAGGCCCTATACTGAGTTGAGGGAAGGATCTGAAGCCCATAGAAAGTTACTATACCCTCAGCAGTATGAAATGAGACTGGTATAGGACATTTAACACAATCTAAGGAGATGGGAAAGCATAGGGCCACAGAAGGGCAAAAGCAAAGTACTGACCTAGGTATCCAAATTAAGCCTGAGCAAGACAAAAAGAAATGGCCATACAATCATATAAACAGTTTCTTGTAACACAGAACAACCTAATAAGAACACGCATCTAATGAAACAAAAGCCCAAAGATGAAAAGACAAAACAGGTAAATTGGAAAAAAAAGGCTTCAGCGTTAAGGAAACCAATTAAGAGCAATGAATTTGGGGAAAAAAAAAAAAAAAGCAAGAAAAAGAACTAAAGACTTAAACAAATGGCAAGGAGAAAAATCTTAAGGTAACAAGAACATATTAAGGAGGCTAAGTTGGGTGGATAACTTGAGACCAGGAGTGCAAGACCAGCCTGGACAGCAGGGCGAAACCTCATCTCTACAAAAACTACAAGAATTAGCCAGCCATGGTGGTGCACACCTGTTGTCCCAGCTACTCAGGAGGCTAAAGTGGGAAGATCAACTGAGCCCACGAGGTTGAGGCTGCAGTGAGCTGTGATCAAGCCACTGCATGCCAGCCTGGCTGAAAGAGTGAGACCCTATATCAAAAAAAAAAAAAAGTATTGAGGAGAAACAAAAGACAAAGATATCAAAAGAATTAGAAAGAAAATGTAGGACAAAGGCTGAACAGAAAGATAATTAGTATCTCTAAAGCAGAATAACTAACTAAATGGAAGATAAAAGGCAGGAGGACATAATAGAAAATATCCCTAAAATAAAGGTGAAAAAAATCTATGGAAGGAAAGAAAAAATATACCAAATCACAGATGCAAATACATATCCTAGTTAAGTTAAAGAAATATCAAGGATAAAGAAATAATTCTCCAGAAATACAAGTAGAGAAAAAAATCACCTTTAAAAATTTTTTTAAACTTGGAATACACAAAGGAAATAACTGGATATCCTTCCAAAGAAATGCTGGAGCCTCTAGGGATAATTTAATCCTATAGGAATCACATTAATTTTACCTTTAAAATTTATTCTAAATTCACCACTTCCATTCCACAATCTTAGTTCTTATGCTCATCATTTCTTCCTGTACTACTACCAAGGATTCCTACATTTATGTCAAGATTCCAACCTTACTTCTATTCAAACTGTCAGCAGTTATCTTCTTAAAGCACAGACCTGGATCACGTCATTCTACTGATTAAAAACCGTCTGTGAGACTAGGAACAACAAAATAAAACCCAAAACTCATTGTACAGGGAGCAAGCTACGCTATTTGGTTCTACCTTATCCTTGTTATATACTTAAGTCAAGATACGTTACTTGTCATTCCCCAAAATCCATCCTATATTTTCTATCTTCTATGCCTTTGCTAAAGACCACTTGGAAGATTCTATCCTCAAAGTCCAAAATCATCACATCCACCAACATTTCCAGTTAAAATTAATCTTACATCACTCTCTATTCTCTTCACAGCAATAATATAGCTGGGTTTGTCTTCTAATTGTGTGTATGTCTATTTGACCCACAGGAAAGTAAACCTGCTGAGAACATAAACTAAGTCTTATATACTGTACTTGGAGGTCAGTTACAGGAATACAAATTTAACAGATCCTAAACTTGTAAGTAAATGCATAATCTCTTAATGCAGATTAATTTAACAGTAAGGAAAGACTAAAAAAGAACATTGTTTTGTGGACCTGTGATTGACTGGTAATAACTCCCTTGGGCAATATGTTGAAAAAGATTCTGAGGCCAGGCACAGTGGCTCATGCCTGTAATCTCAACAGTTTGGGAAGCTGAGGCGAGGGGATCGCTTGAGCTCAGGAGTTGAAGACCATACTGAGCAACATAATGAGACCTCATCTCCACTAAAAATTTAACATTAAAATTTTTAAAAAACAAAAGGATGCTGAGGTCAAATCTAGCTTCAAATCTGAAGTAGTGACGTGATCAAGCAGCAATGTTTGCCAGGAGCAGAGCAAGGGACAGTGGCAGTATCCATGCCAGACAACTGTCTTCCTCATTTTTTGATAATGGTCTTTTCTACAAAACATCTACAACCACTTTTGGTATAAACATAAGAAAACTGGTATTGATATTACATATTAGGGTCATTTTGCAAATCAATAAATAATACATGTTAAAGACTAAAGAGCCTGTGAATCAGAAAGGCTTTAACATTTCCCTGCCTGTCACAAGTAGACCACAGAAAGAAAATCATACTCTTTCCCTTCTCTGTGTCTCTATTTTCCTGCCTAAGATGAGGGTAATACATGTTACCTCCCAAGAGCATCTTCGGTATTAATAACTCAGGGGCACAAGATGAGCCCAAAAGATATACACATTGTTACTAGTGTTTGTGGTTCCACCATTTGTGGGAGAAAAGAATAATATTAGAACCTGATTGTGCTATTCTCTATAAAGAATATTGATTTCTAAATGTACAAATAATTGCAACACAAATGACATCAATCATCTTGAACTTTGGTCTTAAGATAAACTAGTCTGACAGCTCCACTATGAAGTTTACGTTATGAATATTATCACTTCATTTGTTGATGAGATACCTTCTGTCTTTAAATGTTCAAGAAAATTTCTCTTATATTTGCTTATAATTTTGAAATAAAATAAAATAGACACGGTGAGTCTGCTTCATTTTGGTAGCCAACCTGTCTTTGATGCACTTTACCTAATCTGTAATCTGTTAGGTGTCTTAAAAAATCCATTCATTAACAATTTGAAAAAATATATGTTGCCTACATCATCTAATGATATAATCTTCTCTGAGACACTTTAATACCATCTGTGAGCTTTAATTTAATAGTGAACTAGACTAATATCTGGAATAGTGCTTGAAAATGTCAGATTTTTTTTTTTAGTTTAAGAATAATTTTTTAAAGTATAGCACATTTACAGTATTGGTATTTCATATTTTAAAATTTTTTTTTCAGGCCAGGTGGCCTGAAAAATTAGGCTCACACCTGTAATCCCAGCACTCTGGGCAGCCGAAGCAGGCAGATCACCTGATATCAGGAGTCCAAGCCCAGCCTAGCCAATATGGTGAAACCCTGTCTCTGCCAAAAATACAAAAATTAGCCAGGTGTGGTGGCGCACACCTGTAATCCGAGCTACTCAGGAGGCTGAGGCACAAGAATCATTTGAACCCAGGAGGCAGAGGTTGCAGTGAGCCGAGATCGCACCACTGCACTCCAGCCTGAACAAAAGAGTGAGACAGACTCCATCTCAAAAAAAAAAAAAAAAAATTTTTTTCAAAAATACCTATAAATGCCTTTTTTTTAAACCATAAAACAAGTTTCTCACTTTTAAAAGGAATCCAAAACTGAATAAGGGAAAAGCAGCAGCAAATATGATTAAGCACTTACATGATAGGTACCATGCTTACCACTTCATCCTTTTTGTTTAATCCTTATAACATTATAGGGTAGTAGATATCTTCCCATCTTAAATAGCTAAAACCAAGATTCAGAAAGGCTAATATACTTGTCCCAAAGTCACAAATTCATAAACTGTCAAAGAGGATTTGGGTTCAAGTTTACCTGATTCCAGGGCCAATGAAAACTGCCTTCATGACAAAGAAATGAAATACAGTCAGTGGGCCACACAATGATGTTACCGTCAGTGATTTACAACGATGGTCCCAAGAGAGTATAGTGGAGCTGAAAAATTCCTATAGCCTAGTAACATGGTAGCCATTGTAACACTGTAATGCAATTACTTTAATTTTTACATATTTATTGTATCCTGTATGTATAGTGTTTATGAAGTCTATACTAGTGTGCAATGATGTCTTAGGCCTTCACATTCACTCACCACTCACTCACCAACTCATCCAGAGCAACTTTCAGTTCTGCAAGCTCCATTCAAGTGCCCTATACAGGTATACCACCATTTTTTCTCTTTTATATAGTATTTTTATTGTACCTTTTCTATGTTTAGATAACTTTAGATAAACAATTCCTTACCGTTGTGTTACAACTGCCTACAGTATATATATATATATACAGTATATACAGTAATATGCTGCACAAGTTTGTAGCCTACGAGCAAGACAGTATACCATATAGCCTTGGTGTATAGTAGGCTACACCATCTGTGTCTGTGTAAGTATACTCTATGATGTTCGCATAACAACAATGGCCTAACGAGGCACTTCTCAGAACAGATCCCCTTCGTTAAGCGATGCATGCCTGTATTCTGAGAAGCTTACTGTCAGCAAGGGACAAGAATGAAGGAAGGGACTCAATGGCTAATGTCAGAGAAGAAGCATAAAGACAGCAAAGGACCTAGGTATTAATTACAGAAATTTAGCAGAACAGTAAGAGTTGTCACTTTTTCAAACTCCTTTCATATCCATTACCTCATCATCTGAGTAACCACCCATTCACTGTCTTTTTCTAGTTTTTCAAATAGTTTTTTAGAAGGTACAAATTGTCTGCATTTTAGAGGTTTAAACAGACATAAACTCACTAGTAAGTACAAGAGCAATTAACTGAACAACAGTACTGATGACTACCCACGTATAAGCAGTTACTTCTGAAACTGGCTTTCACATTCAGACAACTAGATCAGAATTTAAAGTGATTTTTTTTAACCTTGTGTTACTCAACTACTTCTCTCATATCCCCTTTTCCCATTTTTTCCTGGCTGTCATCTGTGGCATAAGCTGACTCAAAGGCTTGATTATAGCAATTAAATAAGCAGCCAGGCATGGTGGCTCATGCCTGTAATCCGAGCACTTTGGGAGGCCAAGGCAGGAGGATCACCTGAGGTCAGGAGTTTGAGATCAGCCTGGCCAACATGGTAAAACCCCATCTCCACTAAAAATAAGAAATAAAAAGTAAATAAAAAAATTAGCTGGGCATGGTGGCAGGTGCCTGTAATCCTAGCTACCTGCGAGGCTGAGGCTAGAGCATCACTTGAACCCTAGAGACAGACAGTTGCAGTGACTGAAGATTGCGCCATTGCACTTCAGCCTAGGTGACAAGAGTGAAACTCCATCTCTAAAATAAAATAAAATAAAATACCAATTAGATAAGCAAAAATGACAACTTTAGCCAAAGTAAAGGTTTAAAACAGTGCACTTACTTCCAGATTCTTCAAGACTTTAAAGAGGACATGCCATGCTCAACACAAAGGCTCTTTATTGTATCAACATGACCTTTCTGTGCTCCAGCTACAACTTCATTTTCACTCACATAAATGGAGTTCAAAGTAACTTGTAAAAGTTAGGCTCACAAGGAATTTGTGTTTTAAGAACATTAAATTCTTATTGTTATTATGCAGATCCAATGTGTATTACTTCCTGAAATTTAAATTTAAAAGAACAAAAATACTAACAAGTAAAGAGGAACCAGAAGTTCCCCTGGCCAAACCATAAAACTTTCTCCCTCCAAATTTTACCAGTTGGTATGGGAACACAAAACTCAAATACCTGTGGGGCATGCAAATATCATTAATGTGCAGAGGGCTAGGAAAAGATGACACGTGCCAAACTACATGAATACTGACCCATATACTGCCTTTTAAAATAGTAGACAAGTATAACAATTAAGTACAGACATTTCGCAAACACCAGGTCAAATCACAAGCAAACATTTAACATTTCAGTCTATATAGGATTTGTTTGAGCAAAGTTCCCTAAATTAAATTAAATGGGCAGTAGGGACAAAGCCATAGAAAGCCCAGCATCAGGAATAAGAGTAACAGGAGTAACATTCACATGGATGGAAGACTACTAGGCCATAAATTCACTAATGGCACATACTGGGTTTGATTCACCAGAATACATTACTGAAGTCCAAGCTTGCTCAGTATATGACAAACAGTAAATACCTAAACATGAAACATTTTGTAAAGATCTACATACATTAGAATTATAGTTTCATAGAAAAATGTTAGGCCAGGCAGGAGAATCACTTGAATCCAAGAGGCAGAGGTTGTGGTGAGATGAGATCGCGCCATTGCACTCTAGCCTGGGCAACAAGAGCGAAACTCCGTCTCAAAAAAAAAAAAGAAAAATGTTAGTGGTAGTTTCCACATAATAGAATACAACATGGTAATGAAGACCTAATTACTGCTATACGCAACAATACAAATAAAACTAACAGGCTCCTTTAAACAAGAGAATCCAGAGACTTGAAGATAAATATAGTGTGATTCCATTTATATGAAGGTCAGATTTCCATTTTTGATGTAAAAAGCTGCAATTAATTTCACTCCTACCTAAAAACCTGGAAGAGCCAGATAATCTTCAAAATCATAACCTTTCATAAGCCCATCAGAAAGCTGATATTGTAAGGCAACTAAGTAAACCAAATTCCAAAGGGAGACAAGCCCCTCCAAGAAGAGATGGGACATTTAACAGTTTCACTTTTGGCTGAGCATAAGAGACAGAAATGACCACCACAAAAAGGAGTAATAAGCTAACATTTTAACGTCTGCTTAAAAGCCAAATATGGACTAGCACAACAGCAAGCTCCTCCTCCTAGTATTCAAGAGAAACATATGAGAAAGCCCCCTCTTAATGACACAGGCATGCAGGAGGTGATCAAAGGCTGCACTGAAACAAACACAAAGCCTCTCACTTCCCTGCCTCCTTCTGTCCTCTGAAGCAAAAGCCTTAAACTGCTGGGGAAGCCTTAAATTGCAGCAAGACTTCTCACCCAGGGGCACAGGAAAAAATCCAGTGCATCTGGGGGAAACAGAATAGAATGTGAGAAATGTTTGGTTGATCGATTTATGTGAGAGTAAGGTCAAGAACTGATTAAACTAATTATGATAATATGCGTTAGAATGCAACAGTGGTTCCACAGTGCTTGTGTGTATCAGAATCACCCGGTAGACTTCATTAAAACAAGATCTCTGGACTCCACTCCCAGAGTTTCTGAATCAACATATCTAAGGTAAGGCCTTAGGAAAAAGTACTTTTTACAAGTTTCCAGGTGATGTTGATTCTGCCAATCTGGAGTTCATATGTTGAAAATCCCTGGGACAGAGATTAACTCTGCAAGAGGGGGCTAACTGAAAAAGGGTTGACTGAGATGTTGGCAACTTGATCTGGACGGTGTAAAATTCACCAAGAGTACATCATTTAAGATTTACGTATTTTGGCCGGGTGCGGTGGCTCACGCCTGCAATTCCCAGCACTTTGGGAGGCCGAGGTGGGCGGATCACAAGGTCAGGAGATAGAGACCACCCTGGCTAACGCGGTGACACCCCATCTCTACTCAAAATACAAAAAATTAGCCAGGTGTGGTCGCACACGCCTATAGTCCCAGCTACTCCGGAGCCTGAGGCAGGAGAATGGCATGAACCCAGGAGGCCGGGAGGCTGAGGCAGGAGAATAGCATGAACCCGGGAGGCGGAGCTTGCAGTGAGCCGAGATCGCACCACTACACTCCAGCCTGGGCAGAAAAAAAAAAAAAAGATTTATGTATTTTGTAGTATGTAAGTTATGCTTCATTTTTTAAAACTTCTCTTAAAAAATTAAAAGCCTCAAACTACTTCTAATCCTATAAAGAGTAAAAATAAGCCTTATTGTGAAGACAACTTATTCTACAAATTGATAAAAGAATTAAGCATGTATCCTCTTCCTTATTTCAAAGTAATCAAAAAACTGACAGAAAATCTTCTTTATAGAAGAATCACAACTAATAAATACAGAAAAAAATGATGGAATCACAAAGTAAGAAAATCTGAAACACTCCATTAAATAACAAAACACCCCTCAAGAAAGGGAGTGTGACAGCTAAAACTGAAACTATTAAAAGGTGAGTGGTAAGTAACACTAGGGGTGAATTATGCTGTTTTCTCTACACATTATGTTTGAAAGCATCCATATGTAATTTTCATTTAAAAAAGTAAACCCCGGCTGGGCATGGTGGCTCACGCCTGTAATCCCAGCACTTCAGGTGGTCGAGACAGGTGATCACCTGAGGTCAGGAGTTCCAGACCAGCCTGGCCAACATGGTGAAACCACATCTCTACTAAAAATACAAAAATTAGCTGGGTGTGGTGGCAGGTGCCTATAATCCCAGCTACTTGGGAGGCTGAGGCAGGAGAATCACTTGAACTCGGGAGAGAGAAGTTGCAGAGAGCTGAGATTGCACCACTGCACTCCAGCCTGGACAACAGAGTGAGACTCCATCTCAGAAAATAAAATAAAAATAAAAAAGTAAACCCCAAATAAGGACGCTTTCATTAGGGAAAGAGATATGAAATAAATTTCGGCACATTCCACATTATCCTCCTTCTCTTGGCATTCATTTTCATTTTCTCTCTCAGGAGCACCTGCATACTCCCATTCAGAGAACTCCCAAATCCTGGATCTCTACATTTAACTCCTCCTACAAAAGACAAAGGACTCTTGAATTAGCAAAAGCATAAACTTCTAACTAATCTGACCAAGGCTGATCAGCAGTATCAATAACACCTAGAAACTTCTTAAAAATAGATTTTCTAAGGCCTTACCTTAGATATAGTGTTCAGCAATTCTGTAGAGCCCAGAGAGCTTGTTTTAATGAAGTCTTCCAGGTGATTCTGATACCCACAAATATTGTGGAACGCCTGCTCTATTCTAACCCCTATTATCGTAATTAGTTTAACCTGTTCTTGACCTGGCCCTCACATAAATCAACTAAACATTTTTTACATTCCATTCTGTTTCCCCCAGATACAATGGACCCTTCAGAATTGCAGGTGCACCAGGGTCCCCTCCCAGTCCCACAACTGTATAAAACACTATTGGTACAATAATGCCTGAATTAACTCATCCTTGGGGAATTAAGTAATCCTTTGGACATAAAGCACTTTTTAAAAAGAAAAAAAAAGTTGGGGAAAAAAAAGTGTGGTCCTGAAAATTAGATGTTCCTGGCCTTGAGTCATTTCCACTGGGAGAAGGTTACAGGAATCTTTCTGAAGAGCAAACTTCACAAAGCAAAGCAGGGTCCTAGGACCAGGAGACAGTAAATGCCTAGGTTCACAGGTCCCACACATAAAAAACTCCTCTACTTTCAACTCATAAGCTTCTGTACATATGAACAAAGCAACCAACCGAAAGAAAAGTTTCTCAGCAATGCCTGACACCAAAGGAAGATGTTAGCAATTGTTTACAGAATTTATGAACAGCCTTTCAGAACTTAAACTGTTTGTAAATAAATGAATTTCTGTACCTGAAAAGAGTGGAGATGGTGGAGGAGGAAATAGTTGAGGCAATCACATTACGTGTTTGTGTCTGTGTATTATATATATACATATATATGTGTGTGTATATATATATAAAGATAGGGTCTCACTGTCACCCAAGCTGGCGTGCAGTGGTGGTATCACAACTCACTGCAGTCTCAACTCTTGGGCTCAGGTGATCTGCCCACCTCGGCCTCCCAACATATATATAATATATTTGAATTTAGACAAAGTAAAATTACTTTCCAGAGCTAGAGGAACATTAATGGTGTAGGTGATTCCACTCATCATTCCACTCTATAAAAATATACTTATAAAGTGAACATATAGGAAAAGACATGAATCTCTTTCTCCCTCAGTAAGTCTCAGTTTACACATGCTTGGCACAGTATGAGTAAATTTTCAAGAGTGAGATACTACTATCTGAAAACAGGTATTTTTTGCAGAAGCCAACTCTCTGAACTGACTCTTTGGTACTCAATCAAAGCTGCAAGAAAAGATAACCAGGTTAAACTTAAGTCACCACCTGGTTTCTTTCTCAAGGGCAATTTCAACTATACAAGATTTTTTTTTTTTTTTTGAGACGGAGTCTCGCTCTGTCGCCCAGGCTGGAGTGCAGTGGCCGGATCTCAGCTCACTACAAGCTCCGCCTCCCGGGTTTACTCCATTCTCTTGCCTCAGCCTCCCGAGTAGCTGGGACTACAGGCACCCGCCACCTTGCCCGGCTAGTTTTTTGTATTTTTTAGTAGAGACGGGGTTTCACCGTGTTAGCCAGGATGGTCTCGATCTCCTGACCTCATGATCCGCCCGTCTCGGCCTCCCAAAGTGCTGGGATTATAGGCTTGAGCCACCGCGCCCGGCAACTATACAAGATTTTTAAACTCCATGCTAACTTTAGACCCTAACCTCACCCAAAATGTCCTCTTTCGTTGTTATCTATGTCTTCCAAACCACTGTAGGCAGGGGAAAACAGAGGTGAGCAACTCAAGAGGCATGTGTGTTCTTTACTGTCTAGGTGGCTAAATTCCACCTAATGGGAAAGGAAAAAACTGATACTTAAAATCATGCATTAAACCACATTCTCTTCTTCAACAGAACTACTATATGCTTTCCATAACACCATTATGTTACCCATAAAAGCATTATTTGCCTACTAAACATTTACTGAACATCCATTATGTGCCAGTAACTGCACAAGTTATTGTGGATACAGTTGTCACAGACAGATATGAACCTTGCACTCCTAGAGCTAATGGCCCAGCAAAGACTAGACATTTAAAAACACAAAAATATGGCCAGGTGCAGTGGCTCACGCCTGTAATCCTAGCACTTTGCGAGACCGAGGCAGGCAAATCACGAGGTCAGGAGATCAAGACCATCCTGGCTAACACAGTGAAACCCCGTCTCTACTAAAAATATAAAAAAATTAGCCGGGCGTGGTGGTGGGTGCCTGTAGTCCCAGCTACTTGGGAGGCTGAGGCAGGAGAATGGCATGAACCCGAGAGGCAGAGCTTGCAGTGAGCCAAGATCGCGCCACTGCACTCCAGCCTGGGCGACAGAGTGAGAGTCTGCCTCAAAAAAAAAAAAAAAAAAAAAAACACACACACACACATAAAAATATAATTAATGTCATAAAAAATAAGTATGAGGACATACACTGGGAAGCAAGTCCAATGGAGAGAAAAGGGAGCCAGGGATTTTTCAAGGTTTCTATGGACGGTGTAGCTAGTCATCAGCCTCAATTATTCCACTAACTGTAAAGGTTTATGCCTGATTTGTTGGGAGTTCTGAGACTCACAGATCCCATAAAACCATGGTCTCACCAACAAGTGTTTGCATATATAGTCTTGTGTCTGAAATGCACTACCCCTCACCCTTCACACATTCTTCATGGTATCAAACCACCTTTGCAGAAGCCAAACCCACCAGCCTCAGATGTGGGCTCTTGTTTCTTGTCAACACACCAAGTAATGCCCCTCAGACCACTCAAAGTTTATTTTCCATCCACTGGAGGCCAAGTTCTTTGAGAACACAGACTGACTTTCATTCATTTGCTGCTTCAGTCAAGCCCTAAGACATAGGCTGGCACCTAACTGGCTTTTTACAAATGTAGGTTAAAAGCAAGAATAAACAGCATATTCCTTAATAGTGTCTTGCTACATATTTTACTAATTTTTACTTAAAATTTACATTATCAACACATCTATATACACACACACACACACACACACACACACACACACGCATAAAGCATAACAGCTTATCACACAATTGGCGGTATATTTCAATTAATATCTGAGGTCCTCTAGAACTGGTTTAAAAGCTCCTATTTATAGGTTCCTGTTTACATAAGTAAAACAGGTACTAATACTGATTTTTTTTCCACCTCTCCACAAACTACACTGAGTTACTAACCCTAATGAAGAAACCTAATCTCTTCCCTGATAGCTTCCTTCTTAATAATGTATTCTAATTTAGAATCTCAATCTCTACGCATATCCATGACACCTACTTCTTTCATTTTTTTGAAGAAGGAACTTAAAACTTTTGGCATAAAATATATTTTTTAAAAAATACTAAATTACAAAAGAAATGGAGTATGGCACAGTTTTAATCTCAGTATGACTGTGCTCTTTAAATGTTGACTACCTATATGATTTAGTTACAAAATGTTTTAGATAATTGCTCACACAACTCTTAATAGCAACTAGGACACCCATACCTTAACATTTTTTAAAAGTAAAAATCCTTAAAATAGTTAACAGTATTTAACCAATTCCCAGAGTACTGACACTGAGAATCTGCTTGATTTGCCAAATACCAAAGTGACTAAAGTTAGCTGTAATGTTTGCATCTATAAATTAATTATAATGACCATCAAATATCTTACTGTGCTTAGGACTAACATAACTCAACTTCTTCCTTTGTAGAGAGGGCACACTTAATCCACTGCAAACCTCTACCTCAGATTAATACAACACATTTTTCTTTTTTTGAGACAGAGTTTCACTCTTGTCACCCAGGCTGGAATGCAACGGCATGATCTCGACTCACCGCAACCTCCGCCTCCTGGGTTCAAGTGATTCTCCTGCCTCAGCCTCCCAAGTAACTGGGATTACAGGCACCTGCCACCATGCCCAGCTAACTTTTGTATTTTTAGTGGAGACAGGGTTTCACCATGTTGGTCAGGCTGGTCTCAAACTCGTGACCTCAGGTGATCCACCCGCCTCAGCTTCCCAAAGTGCTAGGATTACAGGCGTGAGCCACAGTGCCCAGCCACAACACTTTTTTATTAAGTGACTATAAGACAAGATCCTGAAAAGTAAAGAAGGTACATACAGTACTTGCCATAAGCAGCTTATGATCTGGTAAAGGAAGAAATGCTGTTATTACAGCAATGACTTAAAACACATTCATTCAGTCATTAAACATTTATTGAAAGCCTATTATCAATCAGGCTGTGAGATAGAGGTTGTGGATAAAATAAGACCTTCCAAGATAAGGGAAAAGACATGTAGACAAGAGAAGAGGAATGAAGTATTATAACTGCTAGAGTAGAGTATATGGGGTAGCACATGGAGGAACAAAAAAGAAAGTGCTTAACTGGGAGAGAGGGATAACATAAATGGTTTCGTAGAGGAGGCAATACTTGAGCTGAGTCTCAAAAGATAAACAGTAAATAGAAATACAGACACTGAATGTGAAAAAACAATATAGCCTAAGAGCATAAACAAAAGCATGGAACCAGCATGACACATTCAGAAAATTGTTGTTGACTGAACAATGGTAGCGAACAGGGTTTTAGAAATGCGTAAGAAGGAAGAACAGGGGAAAAATACAGCCTACAGAGTGGCTTATGTGCCATACTAAGAAGTTTGGACTTTACTATGGGCAATTAGGAAACTAAAAGGTTTTAAACCATAGAAAAAAAAAAAAAAGATCTCACCTGAATTTTGAAAAGTCACTTTGATTTAAGTATGGAGGAGATGGGTTAAGAAGGGGAGATGGGTTAAGACGTTACAACATGAGAAAGACAACAAAGATTGTAGCAAAAAGGTACAAAAGAGCTCTCTGGTCTCGGCTGCAGAAGCGAGATGACGAAGGGAACGTCATCGTTTGGAAAGCGTCGCAGTAAGACACACACATTGTGCCGCCGCTGTGGCTCTAAGGCCTACCACCTTCAGAAGTCGACCTGTGGCAAATGTGGCTACCCTGCCAAGCGCAAGAGAAAGTATAACTGGAGTGCCAAGGCTAAAAGACGAAATACCACCAGAACTGGTCAAATGAGGCACCTAAAAATTGTATATCGCAGATTCAGGCATGGATTCCATGAAGGAACAACACCTAAACCCAGGAGGGCAGCTGTTGCAGCATCCAGTTTATCTTAAGAATGTCAGCGATTAGTCGTACAATAAATGTTCTGGTTTTAAAAAATAAAAAAATAAAAAATAAAGGTACAAAAGATATCAGCAATATTAAATCTAAAGAATTTTGTCACAATAATGGGCACAAAATGAGAGCATAATACTTAGCAAATAAATGGATGAGTGACTGATTAGATATGGGAGATGAAAGAGCTCAAAATTCTGGACTTGTCTGACTGGACATGATCGTTTTACCCAGTCATAATGTTTGCCTTTCACTGAGGGCAAACATTATGTCTGGAGAAAAAAGATCACAAACTTAACACATCAAGCTAACTTTGAGGTGCATATCTAGAGAGCATACACCAGGGTGTTTACTGGTCAAAGGAGTCTGAAATGCAAGGGCAAAATCTGAAAGGGAGATGATGATTTGGGAATTATCAGCACAGGAATGATGGTCAGATTTTCCACCAAAAACAAGTGAGGTCACCTGGAGAAGATGTACAAGGAGAGAAAGGTATCACCGACACTTAAAAAAATGGATAGGAGGAAGGGTCGGGGGTGGTGCAAAGAACAGAACTAAAAAAGTAATTTGAAAGAAACTTTGAAGATAACAAGCAGTAGTGTCAAATTCCACATATAAGTAAACTAAAAACTAAAAAGAATAATTGGGCTTGGTAGTTTACAAATTTGGTCACCTTTGCCAAAGCAGTTTCAGGAGACAAGACGAGGTACAGAAACCTGACTACAACAGGCTCAAGAATAAAGAGATAAACCGTCAGGAAACATAACCTATTCTTTCAAACACACCCTATTTTTTCCAAAAAAAAAAAAAAAAGACAGTAACTTGAGACAATATAGAGGCAATCTTCTTTGTTTTTTGTTTGAGATAGAGTCTCCCTCTGTCTCCCACCCAGGCAGGAGTGAAGTGGTGCAAACACAGCTCACTGCAGCCTCGACCTCCTGGGCTCAAGCAAGCCTCCCACCTCCGCATCCCCAGTAGCTGGGACTATAGGTGTGTGCCACCACACCTGACTAATTTTTGTAAAGAATGGGTTTCCGCCACAATGTCCAGACTGGTCTCGAACTCCAGAGCTCAAGTAATCCACCCACCTCAGCCTCCCAAAGTGCTGGGATTACAGACATGAGCCACCATGCCTGGCCTGGGTATATTTATTTATTTATTTATTTTATTTTGTACCCTCTTTTCTGCAGGAAAAGAGCTCAAAGAGGAGGTTTAAAATAAAGAAAATGGTGGGTACAATATTTGGAACAAGATCCCACCATGAGATCAAGGTGGGCTCCCAGTCCTATCAGGAGACTGAAAATGCTAAAGGGGAAAACAAGGCAGAAGTTCTGGTTTACAGCTAATCCCTGAAGAAAGTGGCAGCTTGATGGGAATGATAAACATTGTGCCTACGGTAGCCATGCTAATTGCAGGCCCCACTCACCCACCTAAGTCAGGATTGGCTAAACCTGAAGGGTATGGAAATCGTACCTGCAGCTGAACGGGGCTGGAGGAAGCAGGGACTAGATCTTACTAAGTGTTATAAGCAAACTCAACCAACAAAAGCATACAGAACATGAGCAAAACAAGTAATTTCAAAAACATAAGCATAATGAAAATATCCGCAACATATACTCAATAGCCTAATTAAAGACTCATTTTTTTTTTTAATACTCAGCATCTAGCACAGAGCCTGGCATATAACAGGATGTTAGTACATACAAATGAATAATGTCCCGGGGCTTGCTCAGCTGCTATCTCAAGAGACAGGAACACCTGTGGAAGACAGGCTATACAGGATCTCCATGACCGACGCAAGAAACTGTCCTTCCTATGCAACCAGAGGGTGGAAAGGCTTAACCATCCCTGCTGAAAACAAAAGAGGAGAACATGACTGTAAGGGCCCTTAGATGATAACTAATTGTTAGCAAGCAGGGGTATGCGTAGCACTGTGCTATTCACTTACAAGAATTATATCTTAGGCTGGGCACAGTGGCTCACGCCTGTAATCCCAGCACTTTGGGAGGCCAAGGCAGGTGGATCACCTGAGGTCAGGAGTTTGAGACCAGCCTGGCCAACATGGTAAAACCCTGTCTCTACTAAAAATATGAAAATTAGCCAGGAGTGGGGGCACGTGCCTGTAATCCCAACTACTTGGGAGGCTGAGGCATGAGAGTCAATTGAACCTAAAAGGCGGAGGTTGCAGTGAACCAAGATTGTACCACTGCAATCCAGCCTGGGTGACAGAGACTCTGTCTCCAAAAATAAAAATAAAAATAAAGAACTATCATATCTTAACCTTAACTTCTTACCTTAACAACTACTAGATAGGTATATTTATTCTCATTTCCCAGGTGAAGAAATAGCCTTACAGAAGTTAAGTAATTTGTCCAAGTTCATACAGAGAATCAGGAATCAGGACCACTGAACCTGTCAGTGGCACTTAATATGGTAAGAGGAGGTGGTGGTAGTAGTGGTGGTGGTGGTGGCAGCGGCAGCCGTGGTGGTGGTGAGAGGTACTCTTTGAAATACAAAGACACTACCAACAAACTTTTACATATACAGAAACCTTGCCCACTCACCGAGAAGACTGCTCCCCTCATTCTTCCTACTCCCTGAGTGAGTCTCCAATAACTAGCAGGCCTGAGGAGACACTGCCACCTAATGGCCAGTGCCATGAACTATGTCTTGTGGCCCTGTCCCCACACCTCACCTTGGTTCCTCCACCTTCAGGATTGAGCCTCAAAAGGAGTGCATGCACACAAATCACTTTTTTTTTTTTTTTTTTTTTTGAGATGGAGTCTTGTTCTGTCGCCAGGCTGGAGTGCAGTGACGCAATCTTGGCTCACTGCAGCCTCCGCCTCCCAAGTTCAAGCAATTCTGCCTCAGCCTCCAGAATAGCTGGGACTACAGGTGTGTACCATCACACCCAACTAATTTTTTTTATATTTTTAGTAGAGATAGGGTTTCACCATGTTGGCCAGGATGGTCTCGATCTCCTGACCTCATGATCTGCCTGCCTCGGCCTCCCAAAGTGCTGGGATTACAGGTGTGAGCCACCGCAGCAGACCTACAAGTCACCATTTTGCCTATCTTGCTGTCATGAGTGATCCATCCCACACAATCTCTTATTCTGGCACTATCCAAAGAACATTGTACCAAAAGAAATGTTCTCCACCTGCCCTTACCCAATACATATATCTGCCCTGTCAATACAGTAGCCACTAGTCAAATGTGGCTATTATTATAATGTGATAAGGCCACAAAACAAGCATTCTTAAACTACATTAAAAGAAATACAGTCTTAATGCAGACTACTGAAATATCACTTAATTCTAGTTGGAATGACATTTCCAAGCATTATATTTTCTCCTTATAAACTAATTATAAAATACTCTATATTTTAAAACTTCTGGGCCAGGCATGGTAGCTCATGCCTATAGTCCAAGCTACTCGGGAGGCTAGAGTGGGAGGATCACTTAAGCCTAGGAGTTCGAGTCCAGCCTGGGTAACACAGTGAAACCCAGTCTCTTAAATAAATAAAGTCAGGCACGGTGGCTCACACCTGTAATCCCAGCACTTTGGGGCTTTGGGAGGCCAAGGTGAGCGGCTCACGTGAGGCCTGGCCACCAGGGCGAAACCTCATCTCTACTAAAAATACACAAATTAGCCAGGCATGGTGGCAGATGCCTGTAATCCCAGCTACTCTGGACACTGAGGCATGAGAATCACTTGAATCTAGGAGGCAGTGACCCGAGATCACACCACTGCACTCCAGCCAGGGTGACAGAGTGAGACTCTGTCTCAAAGAAAAAAAGAAAAAAAAAAAAAAAAAACTTCTCCCTATTAATTCTACCACCTTAACACAACTAAACAACTACTCTCATTACTTCATGTACTCTTCTAAATTTCATCTACACACACAGAGTCAGCTATATTAACTATCTAGATACAATTTAATGTTTTACTTTTAAAACATCACTGTTTTATAAATATATCCCACAGTTCTACAGTTATATTTGTTATTTTAAGGGCCACAGTATATTACATGGAATTAATGTGCTATAAATCATTTAATCACAGACGATGACCAAAGATTATAAATACCTATTATCCTTCACTACACCACTTTTAGAGCTACCCTGGCAAAAGGGACACAAAGGAGGTAAGGGTAAAGAAACACGTCACATGATGAAAAGCTGAAGCACTTATAAATGGTTTAGCCTAACAAAGCCAAGAGTACACGTGACGGTTGCTGTCAAATAGTTTAAGATACTATATGTAGGGTCAAAATAGTTTAAGTTGTGACAAAGGGGCAGAACTAGGATCAATGAATAGAAGTAAGAAAAGGGCAGTTTTCAGCCCAAAAAGTAAAACTTTTCAAACTATCAAAATATTCAACAGAGTCAACTATATAAAACACTGAGCTGTCCATTTGTGAAAGCATTAAAAAACAAGCTAGATAAGCAGTTGACAGAGAAAGTGCAGACTCTTAAATTGGTGGGAGGTAAGATTAGATAACCTCTCAGGTTTCCTTTCACTCAAATATTCAAATATTTATTAATCACCTGCTATAACCCTAGCAATGTGCTAGGTATATAAAAGTATACAAAACAGACCTGGTCCCTGTGCTTTTTGCACTTACAACCTAGTGTAGGAAATAGAGAAAAAGAAAAAAAATTAAATAATTACAAATCATAAGTGCTATAAAAGAAAACAATGAAATGCTTTAGGAAAAATAACAAACTGGGCATCAAGTAAGGCCTCTCTGAGGGAGAATATTTTAAAGCTGTGGACTAAAGAAGAGTTAAGCTATGCAGAGACCGCTCTGGCGCAGTGGAAAGCCACTAAATGTACAAACTGGAGGGTGACGCGATCGGATTTACTTTCTTTTATTATTGTTACTTTTTGGAGATGGAGTCACACTCTGTCACCCAGGCTGGAGTGCAGTGGCACAATCTCGGCTCACTGCAACCTCCACTTCCCAGGTTCAAGCGATTCTCCTGCCTCAGCCTCCCAAGTAACTGGGATTACAGGTGCCGCCACCACGCCTGGCTAATTTTTGTATTTTTAATAGAGATGGGGTTTCACCATGTTAGCCAGGTTGGTCTTGAACTCCAGACCTCAGGTGATCCGCCTGCCTCAGCCTCACAAAGTGCTGGGATTACAGGCATGAGCCACTGCACCTGGCCGATCTGATTTACATTTCTAAAAGATCATTCTGGCTGTTATGTGGAGAATGAATAGGAAAGAAGAAAATGTAGAAGCAGGAAAAAAATCAGGTAGGAGTTCAGATGAGAAACGATGATAGACTAGGTTGGTTGAAGTAGATGGATAGAGAGGTATAGACAAGTTTCTTTCTTTCTTTTTTTTTTGAAACAAGGTCTCTCTCTGTCGTCCAGACTGGAGTACAATGGGGTGATGATCATAGTTCACTGCAGCCTCGACCTCCTGGGCTCAAGCAATCCTCTCAGCTCAGCCTCCCTAGTAGCTGGGACCACAGGCACACACCACCACCCCCGGCTAATTTTTTAATTTTTGTAGATGGGCGGGGTCTCACTATGTTGCCCAGGCTGGTCTTGAACTCCTGAGCTCAAGTGATCCTCCTACCTCCCCAAGTGCTGGAATTATAGGCGAGAACCACGGCACCCAGCCAAAAGATGGGTTTCAAGATACATGGGGGAGACAGAAACTGCAGGACTCAGTGATGGGTTAAACTCAAAGGATAAAGTTAAAAGAGAAACCAAGTAAGCTTCAGGTTTCTGGCTTGAACAATTAATGGGACTGTGCTGTCATTTTCTAAGATAGGAAAGTTTGGGGGAGGCATGGATGTGGATCAAAACAGGAATCTAACTTTAAGTCACCATGATTGTCTTTAGACTCTTAATAGAAAGTTTCTACTAAAAATTACTCATGACTCATTCTTTGCTCTTTAAAAAGCAGTCTGTGGAAGGGGAAATACTATAAAGGTGACTGGGCCAATTGAAAAATAAAATTGGAATACAAATGGTAGATTAAACTATTGCATCAATGTTAAATTTAGTAAAGTCCATACTGTGCAATTTTTTTTTTTAATTCCTATGATTGGGAAATACATGTTGAAGTATTTAGGAGGTAAAGGGCCATAATATGCATATAAACATATATATACACATATTCATCATATACATATGTATGAAAGAGAGCAAATGATAAGAAAATGGCACAAAATATTAACAACAGGTAAATCTGGATAAAGAGTAGATATTCTTTGTACTATTCTTGGTCTTGCAACATTTCTCTGAGTACAAAATTACTACCAAAAAAACCCAAAACTTTTTTAAAGACAGTCCCAGATTTCTCTTATTCACGCCAAATAATTCAAATTCCTTTAAACTCACCTCATATGTATCTCCCTCCTCAACCCACTCCATCATGTCTCATCCATTACCTAGAGTAGTGGCCCCATCACAGAGACAAGGAACATACACAATTTACTCTAATAAAGAAATGGCGTAAGAAGTGAGGATTGCCAAGAGGCTTCTTGCAATCTTCCATCTCCCATGAAGTAGCATGTTCTTAACTGTGCTCTCTGAAATGTACTCTGTCCTGATCTGTAACAGATGGCTGGATGATAGACTCCTTTCAGTTCTGGATCTACCCTTCTCATGTAATATACAGCAATAAATCTATCAAATTAGCATGCTCATGTGATACCTGCAGATTAGATGTTCCCCCTACAAATGTCCATGGTTTAGCTGGGTATCCCTAGGTATAGCAATTATTACACTATTTTATTTTTAAGATCATGTTTTCCTGTGTTCTACTTTCTCCACTAGACTGAGAACTCCTTGAAGACGAGGAGCACAAAATATTTATTTATTTATTTATTTTAATTCCTAAAGATTATTCTAATACATGGCCGGGTGCAGTGGCTCACGCCTGTAATCTCAGCACTTTGGGACGCCAAGGTGGGCGGATCACCTGAGGTTGGGAGTTCAAGACCAGCCTGACCAACATAGAGAAACCCTGTCTTTAGTAAAAGTACAAAATTAGCCAGGCATGGTGGTGCATGCCTGTAATCCCAGTTACTCAGGAGGCTGAGGCAGAAGAATCGCTTGAACCCGGGAGACAGAGTTTGCAGTGAGCCGAGATTGTGACATTGCACTCTAGTCTGGGCAACAAGAGAGAAACTCTGTCTCAAAAAAGATTATTCTTATACATAAAAAGACACTTAATAAAAGCTATTGGGTGAAGAAATAAATATCACTGAAAAATCTTTCATATCTTTACTAAACGTTACTTTTTTTGCCCTTGGATATAGCAGTATGTATACAGTCTTACTCTAATTAAATAGCGAAGGAGACGTAACTTCTACCGGTTGCTGATAAACAAGTGAAAATGTCCATGACCTTATACACAATCCCAAAATCTTGTTTACTTCAATAATTATCATTATAATTTCGTAAAATATGACCAATAAAAAGTAAAATATCTTGGGCCTGAGTCTCAACCACACCTTAAAATTAAAGTACATTATATTTAACCAACAGTACAAATGGTCAATACAGCGCAAGGAACACTTCAGTGACAAGAAAACACGTCATGGTCTACACAGAACTTTATTCTCTGTTATCAAATAATCTAAGTAAAATTATGTAAGGTAAGAACACTGAACTTAGTAAACAAATTAAAATCTAATCATTTTACTGGGAAAGGTCAGTTTTTCAAATGCTAAAACAAAACTTGCCAAATAGAAGAGTATTCAACGAGAATGTACATAAAGTACTCCAAAAACAAAACTGTGTTTTGGACATGTATCTTTATCCAAAAATGATTATATGGTAACACTTCAAAATGTCCCAGAACCAAATGTCAAAATACCAAATGCTTTTAAAGTATGTTTCTGAGTTGTATTAAGAGGAGGAAAATACAATGTTTCTTACTCAGCTAGGTATTCTGTCCATATTCTTGCTGTCAATTCTCCTAGTTCCCTTAAGATCTCCCCAACTCATGGAATATAATGCACATGATAATTTGCAATAGTTCTCAAACCTGTCCTATCCTCTCCTCATTTCTTAATCTAGAATCTTGCTAGCCAGTATTCTAGCACAGGCCTACTTAATTTTCTGCCTTCAGTTTCTTCCCTGCCTTCAGTTTCTTCCCCTTCAATCCTTTTTTCACACTTTTCCTGAGGTTAATATTCAAAATTCTAATTCTGATCATGTCACTCTTCAATTTTAAAATCCTTCAATAACTCTCTAAAGTACAAATACCTAAAAACAGCAGCTTATATTTATTAAGTACTTGTGTGCCAGGTACCAATGTTACCTAATTTAAACCTCACAACAATCCTACAGTGTAGATATTTTTATTATTCTCACTTTGCACATTTAAGGAAATTGAAACTTAGGGAAATCACATATAGACGCACAGTTAATGAGTGCATGCAGCTAAAATTACCCAAGCCTTCAAATTGTGGCTTTGGTATTCCTTTACAGCTGCTCCCTCTTACCACTAACCAACAAACCCTGCCTTCCAACCAGACCAAACCACCTAAGGATCTGTAACCATAAGATGCTCTTTCAGGACTCCTTACCAAAGTGTACACTACTCCCTTGACTCAAAATGCTACTTGTCCAACAGGGGAATTCTCTGCAAAGCATTCTTCCTTTCTTTCCCACCTTCCCTACGGAAAATCCCCTGGACAGAATAACATAAGCCAAAATGATATACACATCCCACTATCAACTTCAAAATGCTACAATACAGAGTACTCAAATAGATTTTTCAAGGTGACATCAATGTGGCAACTTAGTGCCAGCCTCATAAACCCCTAAATTCATCAGAAAGTAAAGATCAACAATAAACATATATTCAAAAGAAAACATCAAAAAAGAAAAAAATAAAGTGACAGCAAAAACAAAAAAAAAAGCTCTAAATAATTTTGCAAAATATTCACAAAATATAAATTCAGTTATTTTGAAATATGTGCAAAATACATTTAGAATAAGGGGATCTTAAGTTTTAAAGTAGAAAATAATGCAAGCAGGAGAACTGCTTGAACCCAGAAGGCAGAGGTTGCAGTGAGCAGAGATTGCACAACTGCACTGGGACTTTTCTTTAATGGCACAAGTAAGACAAATCCTAAGATCTACTATTAGCAAACAAAAAAAAATGTCGAGACTAAAGGGCTCTTCTATGACTATGTCTGGGGTCAAAAAATAATTCTTCAATACTAAACAGTTTGTGCTTATGAAACATATTAAATGATGCAGAGGTACAGTGATTATGTTACCACATCTCAAGCATCAGCATATTATGTCAGTATCTTCCAGGAACATGAAACAGTGATATCAGGAGTTTCTCCTGGGTATTAACTGACAATTAAACAGCATCTTCAGAGTACTACTCAAATATATTAGGTTACAATTCCACACACTAATACTCAAATTTGGTCTGTTCCAGTCAAGATCTTCCTGTAGTTAACTGCTCCTATACTGTCATGTGGATAAATAAGCCAAACATTACCTGCAAACTTTTAAACTCTTTTCTAGCCTATTAATAAAACATCTACAAGATCATTACTGGCACATATCCCATCTAGAGCCCTGTTTCCATACAACCTTTCTTGCCTTTTCCTTGTAATACTAACACATCATCTTCTTAAACCTTAAATAAATTTTTTGTAAGAAGTAAAAATTACTTAACAACGTCATCTAATTGAGATATTTAGGAAATCGATCTTTAATGGATACAGAATAATCAGTCCATGGTTAGAGCACTATTCTTGGGTGGTCAACTCAAAACTGTATTTTGTGTTTGACACTCCTACTGGCTATAACCAAAAATGCATTTCCGGAATACGTGTCACGTATAATACCCAGGACCAGGTAGAGTACTTATGCTGACATGGCTTTTTATAGTGGTCTACTCTAGATATTAGACCTAGCCCAAGGAAACAGTAAAGAGAATGGAGAGAGAAGAGATACCTCACAAAGACTTGACAACAAATGGAAAATGAGAGATAAGAGAAGTCTGGATTACTCCCAGGTTTATACTTTGGGCAACTGAATGACTGGCAGTATCATTAACTAAGATGGGAAAATTAGCTGAATACGTGAACAAGAGACAGTAAAGACAGCTGGAAAAGAATAGGTATGAAAGAGAAACAGGGCCAGTCATAACGGCTTATACTTGTAATCCCACCATTTTGGGAGGCCAAGGTGGCCAGGTCACTGGAGGTCAGGAGTTTGAGATCAGCCTGGCCAACATGGTAAACCCCGGATTCTACTAAAAATACAAAAATGAGCTGGGTGTAGTGGCAGGTGCCTGTAATCCCAGCTACTTGGGAGGCTGAAGCAGGAGAACTGCTTGAACCCAGAAGGCAGAGGTTGCAGTGAGCAGAGATTGCACAACTGCACTGGGAGACAGAGCAAGACTCTATCTCAAAAAAAAAAAAAAAAAGAAAGAAAGAAAGAAAAGAAACAGAAAGAGAAACAAGAAAGTGACGTTTTTGAAGGCAAAGAAAGTTCAAGAACATGGGCATGATGGTCTAAGGTTCACAGTGGATTTAACAATTAAGAACTATGTCAACAGATAGACATAGTTTCTGTAAATAGAGGAAGCAATGGTAAAATGTTCTGGGGGAATGAGTACTACACAATCAAGGCAAAAAAAAAAGAATGTGTGAAGCGTGTTTCAAACAGAATGTAGAAGAGTTTTGCTGGATGAAAGGTTCATGTAGCAGAAGACAAGAAAATGAAGTCTGAGTCAAGGGCTTTGAATTCTAGATTTTATTTTTGGAGTTTATTCTGTGAACAGGAGAAGGAAAGGCATGTAACATTTTTTTTCCTTTATAAGACAATTTTCTCAACCCTTTCTGATGACAGGGTACATGAGGAACTGAAATGACAAGAGTTAAGGCAGGAGTAGCTACTAAGAGGTCTTACAATTATCTAAACATAGTAATGAGGACCTGAAAGAGACTGGCAGTAGCCAAAGTAAAAAATAAGGAATATGTGAAAGAGATATTCTTTATTCCCAGGCTGCCTGTGATACTGTGATATGACATCATATCCCATATATAATATATACTTGGTCTCTGCCCCTGGTTCCTGACACACAGCTCCTAAAACCCATGGAATCTCCAGAGTGATGAGTGTCTTTTGTATGCTAATGAGGACTGCTAGTTGGGGACCCCTAGTTAACCTCAGGATGGAAGCTGGTCACCAGAAAGACCAGAGCATGAGTACAGGTTGGGACTTTTTAGCCCCATCCCCCAACCTCCAGGGAGGGGAAGGGGACTGAAGGTTGAGTTAATCACCAATGGCCACCAATGGCCAATGATGTAAGCAATCATACCTATGTAATAAAACCTCCATAAAAGACCAAAAGGACAGGGTTCAGAGAGCTGAATACGTGGAGATACCTGGAGAGTGGTACACCCAGAGAGGGCAGAGAAGCTCCACGCCCCTTTCCATGACCTACCGTATTCATCTCTTCCATCTGGCTATTCATCTATATTTTTTGTAATATGCTGTTTAATAAATGGGCAAACATAAGTAAAGTGTTTCCCTAAGTTCTATGAGCTGCTCTAGCAAATTAACTGAACCCAAGAAGGGGGTCGTGGGAACCCCAATTTATGGCTGGTCACAGACACAGGTCACAACCTGGAGCATGCATCTGAAGTGGGAGTGGGCGGCTGTCCTGTGGGACTGAGCCCTTATCCTCCAGGATTTAACACTATCTACAGGCAGACAGTGTCAGATTTGAACTAAATTATAGGACATCCAGCTGTTCTTCACTGGAGACTCTGGTGTCAGAATTGCTTGGTGTACGGCAAAACAATCTCCATACATTTAGTTTAAGAGGTGCTGTGTGGCCAAGTGCTGTGTGGCTCACTCTTGTAATCCCAGCACTTTGAAAGGTCGAAGCAGGAGGATCACTTTAGGGTAGGAGTTTGAGACCAGCCCAGGCAAGATAGCAGAACTCCGCCTCTTAAAAAAAAAAAAAAGAGTTACAAAGGCCAGGTACAGTGGCTTGTGCCTGTAATTCTAACACTTTGGGAGGCCAAGGTGGGAGGCTCCTAGAGGCCAGGAGTTTGAGACAAGCCTGGGCAACTTGGCAAAACCCCATCTCTACATAAAAATGTCATTAAAAAAAAAATTAGCTGGGCATGGTGGCACACGCTTGTAGTCCCAGCTACTCGGGAGGGCACACCACTTGAGCCCAGGAGGTTAAGGCTGCAGTGACTTATTATCAAGCCACTGTACTCCAGCCTGGGTGACAGAACAAGACATTGTCTCAAAAAAAAAAAAAAAAGGGTTATATTGAGTGGTATTTGAGAGTAGGAAAAAACACTGTTTTTTTTTTTTTTTCCTATGTTCTAATAGTGCCCTAAATATTCACTATTACTATATTACCATACTCATCACATTGTATCATAATCATTTGCAGACAGGGACCTTCTGTTGTTCAACCCCTCATTACTAACACTAACAAGTCAGGAACACAGGAAGTGGCCAAAAAATGTTTGTTGAACTCAGTAACTCATCAGATGTAGAAATAAGACCTACAGATACTACCGAGAAACCTAAATGACTTGTAAGATGGTGATAGAGAAAACACTAATGGAGAAGCCAAGAGGGGGATCAAGTTTAGGGGATGAGTTAGTTAGGGTAGAGGATGGTTAAGGTCAACATCCAAATAGAGCTGTCAAAGAGGAAAAAAAATAAAACCAGAGGAGGAAAAAAATTCAGACAAAAATAGAGACATTTAGAAAATAAATCAACAAGTCTCATTATTTGCTCATGAACAAAAATATTTAATAAATATGAATTTCCTAACAGTTTAGGATATGACTATCTTTAAGAACACTATTCAAATTGCTCATTTGTATATTCTGTACAAATTGAGGCATAAATTCCCAACCAAATGGGTCAATCAAAACTGGGTCAACACTGAATAATTATTTGCTTTACTCATTCATTCAATAAAAAAGTTATTGAGTGTCTATAAGTTGAGGGCAAGAGGAACTTGTCACAAAAACAAACAGTAAGATACAGCAAATACTATAACAAAATAACTGCATAATGTTAACAGGAACACAGGTAACAGAATATAACGAAGGATAGATGGAAGAGGCATAATGAACATGTCTAGCAGCTTTCCTGGAAGAAGAGGCATCTATGTTAGGCTCTTAAAAAAATAAAGTGATGGCCGGGTGCAGTGGCTCACGCCTGTAATCCCAGCACTTTGGGGGCCAAGGCAGGTGGATCACCTGAGGTCAGGAATTCAAGACCAGCCTGGCCAACATACTGAAACCCTGCCTCTGCTTAAAATATAAAAAATTAGCCAGGTGTGATGGTACGCACCTGTAATCCCAGCTACTCGGGAGGCTGAGTCAGGAGAACTGTTTGAACCTGGGAGGCGGAGGCTGCTGTGAGCAGAGATTGTGCCTTTGCACTCCAGCCTGGGCGACAAGAGTGAAACTCCATCTCAAAAAATAAAAATAAAAAAGATAAAGTGATTTAATGAGAAGACTGAGAAGATGAATGGTATTCTACAAAAAAAGAAATAGCGGTCGGGCACGGTCGCTCATGCCTATAATCCCAGCACTTTGGGAGGCCAAGGCGGGCATATCACCTGAGGTTAGGAGTTCGAGACCAGCCTGACCAACATGGAGAAACCCCGTCTCTACTACAAATACAAAACCAGCCAGGTGTGGTGGCGCATGCTTGTAATCCCAGCTACTCGGGAGGCTGAGGCAGGATAATCGCTCGAACCTGGGAGGCATAGGCTGCAGTGAGCCAAGATCACGCGGTTGCACTCCAGCCTGGGCAACAAGAGTGAAACTCTGTCTCAAAAAATAAAAACTAAATTAAAAAAAAAAAAAGTAATAGTATGTGCAAAAGCCGAGAGATGCCAAAGCATTTCTCATTTTCATGGAACCTCCTCTTGGAGGACTATCTGCATGCTAATAAAAAAATCTGATCTTTATTCTATAGCCCTATGGTAAGAAACATCACATGTGCATTAGAATCCCCTAGGGAGGCTGGGCATGGTGGCTCACGCCTATAATCCCAGCACTTTGGGAGGCCAAGGTGGGAAAATGGCCTATTAGGAGTTTGAGACCAGCCTGGCCAACACAGCAAGACACCCTAGGGAGCACTCCAGATCCCCGAAAGCATGTGCAGGCAAAAGGTGGATAAACAGGTGCGGGAAGGGGAGGGGAGGGAGGGGAGGCGAGGGGAGGGGAGGGCAGGGACTTCTGTAGAGAATAGGGAGACACAGAAGATTTTTTTTAGCAAAAACACAACCTGGTCAGATCTGTGTTTTGGAAATCCAAAAGTCAGGGGCATGGATCAGTGGCTAAGGGAAGAAAATCTGGAGAAAGACCAATGAAGAGGGTTAAGAAGCAACTGCAATGATGCTCCAACACTAAATATTGACTACTACTTATTTAAACATAAATGAACCACGAAAAGAGGCATATAAAGAGCTATAACTGTACTATGTGCTTTCAACATAGTTTCTGAAATCTCAAACATCAACTCAATAATCTTAAGCAATTACAGTAAAATGAGATCAGGTACATTAGAAAAAAAGGAGTGGTGGAGAAGAGTAGCCATCAAAATTTCCCTGGAATAGTTGCTCATTTATTCTTCTATTTAACTTTTATTTTTAAAAAGGTAAAACTACCATACCAAACACGCTGCTAAATCAAAATTTCGAAGCTACTACAAGGCAAGCACTGCACAAAACTGCAGTACAGTCCATCATGATGATGATGATGGACCTTGAGAGCACAGATTAGGATAAAATTAATTTCATTTATGTTTCAACGACACAGATCCTGCATTTTTTTTCCTCTGTCAAAACATTTTGTTAACTACATATATTTGTATTGTGAAAGTAAAAACCTGGGACCCTAATTTCACTATGCCAAAGAAAAAAAGTAAGCTGAAAGCTGAGTCACAAAAGAAGCTGCCTTTCCTTTTGTTTCTGTTGGGGTTCTTGGGTTTTTTTTTTTTCTGAAGTGTTTTTTTTTTGGAGTTTCTCTTTTGTTGCCCAGGCTGAAGTGCAATGACACGATCTTGGTTCACCACAACCTCCGCCTACCAGGTTCAAGCAATTCTCCTGCCTCAACTCAGCTTCCCAAGTAGCTGGGATTACAGGCATGCGCCACCATGCCCAGCTAATTCTGTATTTTTAGTAGAGACAGGGTTTCACCATGTTGGTCATGCTGGTCTCGAACTCCTGACCTTAGGTGATCTGCCTGCCCTGGCCTCCCAAAGTGCTGAGATTACAGGCTGAGCCAGCATGCCCAACCCCCTTTACTTTTGTTTCTAAGCTGATAGCTACAGATAAAAAGTTAAATATGTCCACGCTACAGATAAAAAGTTAAATATGTCCACAGGTAACTACTCAGTGTTCACCTTATCTTATGGAAAGCGCCAATTTACTAACACTAAACAAATACATAACCGACTATTCCCCTATCTGCTCCTTTTCTTTCACAGCATGTGGATTCAGTAATGTGATAATACCCTCTCTCTTGCCCCTCCAGCCTGCTTTTTCCACTTAAATATTGAAGCCCTCAAAATCATCTCTGGAGAAAGACAGACTTGTCTCCCTGGCATGCATCCTGAACCTTGGCAAAATAAACTTTTAAATGGATTGAGACCTGTCTCAGATACTTTTTGGTTTACAGTATATAAATAAGAATACAAAAAAAGAAAAGCATCCATCTTTTAAAAAAGAATTCCTTGACTGGACATCCCCTCCAGCTACCACCTGTTATTTAGCTTCGCTTTATAGCAACCTCCTTGAGGAACTGTCTATCCCAGGAGTCTACAATTCCTTTCCTCCAATTCTCTCTTAAGCACACTCCAATCAAGTCTTCACTTCCGCTACTAAACCAGAAACAACTTAAGGTCACCAATGATTTTCATATTGCTATATCTTAGTCCTCAATCTAACAGCATCTGACACAGCTGATTACTCACTCGTTCCTTCTTAAAACTTTCACTTGGCATCACTGATACCACTCAGTCTTAATTCTCTTCCTTCTTTATGGGAGTGCTGCTTCTTGGTCTCCTCTGCTATTTTCTCTCCCTCTGAAAACATTACAGGATCCCAAGGCTAACTTGTGGGACTTCTCCAGCCACACCCACTCCCTAAATTATTTTAATCCATTCTCATGGCATACATACTATTTCTCTGCTAATAACTGGAAATTTATGTATCTCTAACCCAGACCTCAGCTGTGAACTGCAGACTCGTGCATACGTACTCTCTTCACAATATCTCCACTTAGATTACTAACTTAAAATGTCCAAATTTGAACTCATTACTTCCCCTGCTAAAACCCTGCTTCTTCTGTGCTCTTTCCCATCTCAGTAAATGTTAACTCCATTTGTCCAGCTGTTCAAGCCAAACTCACAGCCTACATTCAATCCGTCATTAAATTGTTGGCTCTGCCTTCAAAATGTATACAAAATGTGAGCACTTCTCCCAATCCCGGCCTAAAATCATCATCTCCCACTTAGGATTACTGCTGCAGCCTGCTAAATAATCGCATTATGCGCCACCCCTGACATTTTCTACATAGCAGCTGAGAGTTCTACTTAAAACAAGTCAAAACTCTGGTGGCTCCCCACCTTTTAAAAACCAGTCTCACTAGCCTACAACGCCATGTATGATCAGACATCCCCCCCAACCCAACCCACCTTTCTGACCTCAATGCCTCCCTCAATGACTCCACTGGCCTACTTGCTACTCCTAGAACAGGTCAAGCAAGCTTCAGCCACAAGATCTTTGCATTCCAGATCTATCTTCATCAAGTACTCTCTTCTCCTAATATCTGCATAGATCACATTCTCACTTCTTCAAGATCTCTGCTCAAATACTAGTTTTTATTACAGCCTTCCCTAACCACCTTAGATAAAACAGCAGCATCACCCTCCCATGTTCTTTTCACCTTTTCCTGCTTTACTTTTCTCTACAGCAATACAACAGATGACATATTACCAATATACTTATTTTCTGTATCTTGTCATTAGAATGTAAGCTCCACAAAGGCAGAAAATTTGTTTTGTTCACTGAACTATTCCTAGCAAGTGCTCAGAATACATTTCTTGAATGAGTGAATGAGAAAAATCCAGACTGAGGATCTATTCTCTAAGACAAGATTGAAAGAATTTAGAATGTAAAACATCTCAAGGTCCTGGAAAAACATGACTGCAGGAAAGGCCACAACAATGGCCAAGTCTACAACTCTAGCTAGTACCAATAATAAATAAAGGTTGACAAGCCATATCACACTATCTATTCCTAAAATGAGGAAAATATACCTAAGAAAAAATTTTGAATAAGGAAAAGAAATAAAACAAAACAAAAAGATGGCCATCCCTGCCTCCCCACCCCAAAGAGAAATATCACCTGGATGTTTCCTATAAAGTGGCCTACCAACTCTGACCAAAATATCATCAAGTCCATTCTACGGACTTAAAGAGCTGTTATGAATAGTCGCTGTTTTTCTAAGCTAAGGTTTTCAGAGAAAATTATTATATAACTCCCAACCCTAACACTGGCTGCCAAGAGATAATGGTCAGAGAAAGCTCTCAAATTGCCCTAAAGCACTCAGGCTGCAACGAAATATCATTAATATGATGACAACAACAATTCAAAGCACCTTCCGGAATCTGTCTTGCTTCTTTGTTCCTAGCGTATTTACTAGGGGCTTCGTCATCAAAGGTTTTGCTATCTTGATATGGGGGCAGTGTTGGGGAGGAGGGTAGGCAATTCCAAAAAAACAGGACTGGAATTTAATTTTGCATTTTAAAGAAAAGCAGGGCCAGTTGTGGTGGCTCACACTTGTAATGCCAGCACTTTGGGAGGTAAAAGCAGGAGGATCAATTGAGCCCAGGAGTTTGAGCCCAGCCTGGGCAACGTGGGGAGACCCTGTCTCTATGAAAAATTTTAAAAATTAGCTGGGCATGGTGGTACATGCCTGTAGTCCCAGCTACAGGTTGAGTACAGGTTGGGAAGCCAAGGCAGGAGGATAGCTAGAGCCCGGGAGGTCAATGCTGCAGTGAGCCATAATGACACCACTGCACTCCTGCCTGGGTCCAGAGACCCTGTCTCAAAAAAAAAAGAGAGAGAGAGAAGTAGAATTCTGGAGAACAGAAAACACTTGCTCAGATACAAGATGTCATGGGGCTTTTCAATACCAGGCACCAAAAGAGAGATCACAGAAGGCCCTAAACCCTGAGATGCCCATCGTTCCTCAGCTAAAGCCATGCCTTGCATTTCTATTCCCACACACAGAACTCAAGATACAGGGTAGGAGACCATGCCAAAGGGAACAGCTGGGAGCAGTGATGGCAGGGAGGAGAGCAGTAACAACTATCATAACAAAGGGAAGGAAGGAGTAATCACTCATGCTTTTTCTCTTTTCTCCTTCCCACTGTCCTTACCAAGGACAGAAACCAGGTAGATGAAAACAGGAGAAGGCAGAGAACAGAAGGTAAGGATGACCTGAAGCAAATGGTTGTAGAAAAAATCAAGAGCAAATTCCTTTACCAAGTAACTCTTTGAAAAACAGACATATGAAGTAAGTTAGGAGCTGACCAAGAAAATTTAAAACAAGTCCCTGTCTTACATAGCTATAAAGTACAAAGAAAACATAGATTCTTACTTATTCAGAACAATCTGTGGCATTTTTAAGACCAACAATCTTCAAAGATGATCCAACTATACTGAAACTAAGTTACTGATCAACATGAAAAAGTAAACAGGTAAAAAACTTCAGGGCTCATGGATCCAACCTTTAAGAAACCTCTGGCTTTCCAATGGCTCCAAACCTTAATACAACCAACCAAAAGTCTTTAAAGGTAGAGAAGTAACTCTAGGACATTCCCAAGCAATCAACTCACCAGAGAAGAGCTAAAAACTCAAAGATTACACCCCCCATACTGTGAATGGTCAATTCACTTAAAAAGAGAGGACTGTTCTCATTGGTTGATCTCAATAGGCTGAATCACACCCCAGCATCAGCACCTGTAGCAAGCAGAAGTCAGAAGCCAAAGAGGTAGAAAGCCATCAGATACTCAGAGAAAACTTCAGTCAATAACAAAGGAAAGACAAGTTCACCCTATACAACCACAATCAGCTTATGACACCAGGGCACACCAACCACAACTGTTTGTAGCCTGAGTTGGCACCATTCTACATGCTCACGTCTGTGCTAATACTTCCCTCCCCTCTGCTCCCTCCCTGATGGCTCTTCCCCCATCCTCCCTGACAGCTGTCACATTCTAGAGCTACTCTTCCTCCACCCACTCTTTCATTCTGGTAATCTGGTGTTTCCCAGTTCAGTCTCTTGACCTCTTTCTTTCTGTATTATCTCATCCTATATTCACTCATTCTTCTACTTAGTCCCTATCCTTGACAAGGACACAATCCAGTGGGGGAGACAGATGTGTCACTAGAATTAGGTACAATACATCACAGTCAATGCTGTGAAAGAAATATAACAAAGTGCTGTGAGCACATATTCATCCGTCATTACCCCACTCGATGTCTTCCAAATCAATACTCTGCCTTCCCACTCTGTTGTATATCAGTTACTAAGTCCTGTACCTTTCCAAAATATCCCAATCTCCACTTCCACCTCAAGGTTTAGGCTTCATTTCTCACATGACTATTTCAACCACTTCCTATTATAAACATAATTCAATATATAGCCACATTGTCACATGAGCAATCTCCCTAAAAGAGATAACATACCATATCATCCCCTTGTTTTGCAACACCTAATCTTTCCAACGTCTAAGAAATGAAGTCCAAATCCTTGGCATGGAAAATAAGATAATACTTTTGAAATAGCATCTTTTAAAAGCAGGCTGACTGAGTTCCAGTTGCAATGCTTACCACCTATATTATCTTTGGCAGGTCACGTTCTCTTAATTTTCATATCCACAAAATGAGGATACTAAAAGAATCTCCCTCCTAGGGTTGCTATGAGGATTAGGTAAGAAACTAACCAGCATAAAATCCAGCACTCAATGTTAACTACTATTCTGGACTGTCTCATCCATCTAGAATGGGAGTAATCTACTCCACAATGGGAGGAGATTACTACGGTTTCCTTTCATATATTTTAGAATGATTAACAATAAGAGTTAAAGACAACCTTCTGGTTAATATTGAACAGACAAAAATTTCAATTAACCAATATATTGCTGTCATAAAAGTTTTAGTTTATGTAAAACTTACCATAATTTATTAAAAAACAAGTACACATTTTTATTAAAGTTAGGTTATTTTGTTCTGTTTTCCTATTTAAGTTCAGAAAAAGAGAATGGAAACATAATAATGTAGTTTTCTATAATATAAAATACACATAAATGAAATTTGATCTCAGTTGTATATTAACTTTCTAAATATATATACATAACAAAATGAACTCTAGAAGTTTAAGAAAATAAAAGTATGCATCAAACAGGTGCATGGCATTCATTCTCAAAAAATACAATCAAAAGACAAAAATCACTGACTTTTTTCTTTTATCTTTTTTCTTTTAAATAGAGATGGGGTCTCACTATGTTGCCTAGGCTGGTCTCCAACTCCTAGGCTCAAGCGATTCTCCCACCTCAGCCTCCCAAAGTGCTGAGATTACAGGTGTGATCCACCACACCCAGCCACACTGACTTTTAAAAATATAATACAGGGATTACCCCATCTCTATTAAAAACACAAAAATTAGCCGGGCGTGGTGGCGCGGGAGCTACTCAGAAGGCTGAGGCAAGAGAATCGCTTGAACCCAGGAGGTGGAGGTTGCAGGGAGCCAAGATGGCACCACCACACTCCAGCCTGACGACAGAGCAAGACTCTGTCTCAAAAAATATATATATATAAAATATAAAGTTAATAATATAAAACCTATAAAGCCTGCAATAAGAAAAAAATAGATCAGAAATATTTTTCAAGAGATTAATATATTTATGATGTTAGTGCTAATGAAAACTGGTGAGAAGATTCCAGTAAATGTACGGATGATGGACAAATAAAGGAGAAAATAAAAACAGAAGAATACTGCATTTGCTTCTCTATTATGGACTATGATGTTAAACTGCAAGTAATCTTATCCTCATTTTTAAAAAACAAACTTTTAAAAGCAAAAACCTATAAAGTATGATAGAACTGGTCAACCTAACTCTACTGGAGTCAGTGTAAATCAGTATTTTTAGAAGTAAATCTGGTAATATCTTTCAAAATTAACAAAACCTTCATACCTTGACTTTGTAATCCTGCTCCTGGGCTTTAAGCCCAAAGAAGCAAAATGATGAACAGCTATACACTAACTGCATCACCTGCAACATAGTAAACAATCTAGATGTCCAATTATTAAGAAATGTCATTGTAATACTGTATAATCACCTAAAGGTATAAAAACTATAGCAAAAATAAAACATCAAATATGAAAGCAAATATTAAACATTACATTTATGCTTTATCATATAAAATCACTTAGATATGACAAGAAATAAGAAGAAAAATTAAAAGTCTGTTTTGATTTTTAAAATTTATTTGACCATTCAGTTGTTTGCAAGAGAAAAAGTCTTTTGGAATTGGTCAGGCCCACATCACTAAGTACGCATTTCAACTTCTTAGAGGCAGCCACAATCATCAACTTTTTCCCCCAAAATCCTATCACATAGGAGTAAGATAGGCCCTTCTCACAGACAAGCCATACAAGTAATTTTAGCCATGCTATTAGCCAGCTGCAACCTTCTTATATTAAAATCTCATTGTACCATCAAAACTTAATTGTATGTGAGATCTCCATATGGTTATCCAGAAGCCACTTGTTATGGGGCATCTGGAGAGAGTTCCCCAGGCACTGAAGTTAAAACTATCTGGCTGAGAGGAATAGTGAAGGTTAGGTTTCTCCTCTATCCCCAAATGAATTATCATGTTTCTCAGCCACAAGGGATCTAAGTCCCTAGGAGTGGCAGCTATGGATTCAAAGAGGGAGAAAGTGCAAGCAGATTTGCACTCCCTCTGAAAAACTGGTAGCTCCTTCATTTCACCCCAAAGCACTACGGAGTAGTGAAAAACACCCAATGAGGAGGTCAGGAGATATGAGATGTAGGTGAGCCTAAGTAATCTCAAACAAGTTATTTGTCTTTTTAGGCTGAGTTGTTTAATGGTAAAAATTTTAAAGTTGAACGAAATAATCTGTTAATTCTTTCAAGTTCAATATTCTATTAATTTAATAGACTCTTTTTTCAGTACACATCCAAGTGGCTCACAACCCCCATTCAAATTGTAAAACAATTAAGATTTAGAATTAGGAGACTAGGGGCAAAAGACCTGGACTAATCCCCGCCGTCCCTTTCTGCGTGCATGACTTTGCACATCAAAATAAAGTTGTACGACAAATGAAGCAGCAATCCTTATTGGTCATGCCCTGTTTACTCCTGTATCATAAAATGTTTTTTCTGTTGTTGTTGTTGTTGTTTTTAAATAACTGGGGTTTCATTCCTAACCAGCCTATAATCCCAGCACTTTGGGAGGCTGAGGTGGGCGAATCACGAGGTCAGGAGTTCAAGACCCAACATAGTGAAACCCGTCTCTACTAAAAACAATTAGCCAGGTGTGGTGATGTGTGCCTGTAATTCCAGCTACTCAGGAGATTGAGGCAGGAGAATTGCGTGAACCCGGGAGGCAGAGGTTGCAGTGAGCCGAGATGAGGCCACTGCACTCCAGCGCAGGTGACAGTGCAAGACTCTGTACCAAAAAAAAAAAAAAAGCCCCAAAACCTGGTGGAGACAGACACATAAACAAATCACTAACTCCCAGCTGACACATACTAACTGCAGAGTGTACGAATCAGTCAAGACAAAAGGGATGAGATGTCTAGACAAGTCTCAGAAGTGATACTTTCATAAGGTCTTCAAGGGCAAGTTGTTTACTAGGCAGAGAATTCTCAACAGAGAACACTGAAAAACCACAGAGGAAGATGTCATCTTCAGAGAAGTGCAACAGTCTTACATAGAGAGGGCAAGCATAATGGTAGAAGATGACACTAGAATGTAGACAAATACCACTAATCACGAAGGACTTTGAATTTTATTGATATAGACTATGGAGAGTCACTGAAGGACTTGTAAATACGGATTCAAAGTCCCTTCCTCCAAACTACAGTCAAAGGAGTTGAGTCAAAGCAACAAAAAATGCAGGTCTGAATGTGGAAAGGTAGAATTTTTACAGAATTCTTAACAGAGACTTTCTGCTTGCTTTCAGGATGGCTTCTAGTGCTTTCTTAACTATGGCTTATGCTGAAGTACGACAGTATGAATTATGGCTAAAGGGTTCAACAAAATGTGCATTTTTAACCTGAAGATTATTTGAAGCCAATGTTGTTTAGAACACAAACGAAAACAAAAAATAATAGTAACGAGCTTTCATAAATTAAGAGAAACAAACAGTAATAAAGTCCAAGAGGAAGAAGACTGATTTCAGGCAAACACTCAGGAATATTTACATCTTTATCACATATGGATGACGGATAAGACATGTTTTGAACCTATCTTTTGCAGGAGAGTATCTTAAGTTCCTTTTGGTTAAAGAGCAGCTGCCATCTCTAAAGTCTCTAGTCTAAAAGATGATGCTTTAAAAAAAAAAAAATTGGCCAAATTAATAGGTTCCGTTATATTTTAATGCTCGGGAGAAAAGGAATGCCTTTCCTATGTCTATTTTAAAAAGCTTAAACCACAATTTCTCTCACCTACTGGAGTGAGCTACCAATACTAATCTGAGACCACAGCGTCCCTGCATCAGTCATTTCCACTCCGCTAAGGCCTTGTCTGGGAGCAGAAAGCCTCATTGGTCGGGGAGCCCACACAGATGAATATGCAATTATTGAAATAGAAACTTAAGCTTCGCCACCAAGGACCACCACAAAGGAGTCCTTTCATTCCTCCTTTTACTTTATCAAGAAAGTAGATGCATTATTTAAAACTGTATAAAAATACATGTCTAAAGAGAAGAGAGAAGATCTGAACCTACGGCAACGATGTGCCCCACCAAAGTTTCACCTCAGGATGTGTTTTAGGGTGTGTCTTTCATTTAGCCCTGCAATTAAAAGAAAAAAAAAATCGAACTCATTCGGCGAGCCCCGGTACTTTCCCCATCCTCCCTCACACGCAACCAGGCTCCGAAATCACTGAGTGCCTCAGTCTCGCCCTGATTTCTCCTAAAAGGCGGCGGCGCCCGCGGCCCCAGGCCCCGCGCTGTCACAGCCGCAGGGAGGGCACCCTCCGGCCTCCCAGGTCCGCGCCCGCCCCGCGTCGGGCGGCTCGCGAGGGGCTAAAGAGGCTCACCCTGGAGGCCGGGAGACCGGAGGGTGCCACCGCCTCAACCCGGGAGCCCGGGCCTCCGCCCCGCCCCGGACTGCGTGCCTGGTCTTGGGCTACCCCCGGCGCCCGCCGCGACCCCGGCCCCGGCTCTGGCCCTGAGCCCGGATCTCACCGTGCGGAGGTCGCGCTGCCTCCTCGGCCGCGGCCAGGCTGCAGGCCGCCCAGCGACCTGCGGGCCCGAGGACGGAAGGTGAGGCGAAGGGCCGCCCGTCACATCCCCGCCAGCCCAGCCGCCTGAGCCGCAACAACCAGCATCGCGTCCGCGGCCTGAGGGAGCGCCAGACTCCAAAGCCGCCGCGCCCCCTCCCTCGGCCGGCGCCCGCCTGGACTCCGCCCTCCAGGGCCCGCGCACCGCGCGCGCGCAGCCCCGCCCCGCCGCGGGCCCGTGCGCAGGCGCGAGCCTCACGGGGCTACGGGGCCCGCCCCCACCGCCTGATCCAGCCTCAGCCCACCTCTGGCCCCGCCCCGCCCTCACGCGAGGCTTTCCTAAGCTCCGCCTCTGCTTCGGGCCCCGCCCCCTCCGCTGACCTTGCCTGGCCGCCTCCTGACTCAGGCTTTTGCTCGGCCCAAGCAGTGACGCCAGTCTTGCGGCTGACCTCACCTCTAGCCGTCCCCTGGACTACATTTGCTGCTTGACCGCTGTCAAACCTGACAGCTCCTCCTCCAGGATGTGAAAAGTGAGGAGTGATCTCAGTATTGGGCATGACTGAACCACGCACCTGCCTACCGCATCAAAACACAGGATCTTGCTAAGGCTGAGGGGAAGGGGCACCCCAAGTGCTGATCTGGTTTTCCTTTTTTTTTTTTTTTGAAACAGGGTCTCGCTCTGTCACCCAGGTTGGAGTTTGGTGGCGCTATCACAGCTCACTTGCAGCCTCTTGGGCTCAAGTGATCCTCTCGCCTCTGGCGTGCATCACCACGCCTCCGAAATAATTACAGGTAAGACCACACTAGTCAAAGTAAACTATCACATATTGACCCAAATACCCGGCTAATTTTTATTTTTTCTTTTTGGAGATGGAGAAAGTGGTCTTACAGGCTGATCTCAAACTCCTGGGCTCAAGCAATCCTCCCACCTTGGCCTCCCAAAGTGCTGGGATTACAGGCGTGAGCCACAGCTCCTCGCCAATGTGGTTTCTTTGCCAGAAACCAGGTCTTTCTTCCCTTTGGGGCCTCCATCCCCCAGAGCCCATCTCTTCCCCTCTTCTTTTCCTCGACCACGGCCAATCCTGCCCCTGAGAGTCCTCAGCCTGGAAGACTTCAGGGCCTGGCTGGCTGTTTAAAGCTCTGGAGCTGCCCTTATCTAGTTGTAGGCTTGCAGTTCTCTGAAATCTTTGTCGGCCCCAACAGCTGGATTGCAATAAATAGCATTTCAAGAGAACTGCTTGAAAAATATCCAGTTCTTTCATGTCTCCAGATCAGTGATACTCAAATGGAAAAAGTAGATGGAATGCCTGATTTGTATAACCACATTTCATTTAATAATATACTTTTATATTTAGAAAATAATGTCTTTTAAATATCAATCCCTAAAATATTTAATTTATTGGACAATAATGTGTGTGCTTAAAATGTTGAGAAAGACTAGGTCTAAATGCTGTGCAATTTCTCTTAAGTGAGATTAGGAAAGCAAACACCAGGCCGGGCACGGTGGCTCATGCCTGTAATCCCAGCACTTTGGGAGGCCGAGGTGGGATGATTACAAGGTCAGGAGTTCGACACCAGCCTGGCCGATATGGTGAAACCCCATCTCTACTAAAAATACAAATTAGCCGGGCATGGTGGCGCATTCCTGTAATCCCAGCTACTCAGGAGGCTGAGGCAGGAGAATTGCTTGAACTGGGAAGGCAGAGGTTGCAGTGAGCTGTGATCACGCCACTGCACTCCAGCCAGGGAGACAGAGCATGACTCCGTCTCAAAAATACAATACAATACAATACAATACATACACAGACCAGGCGTGGTGGCTCATGACCTCAACACTTTGAGAGGCTGAGGCGAGAGGATCACTTGAGCCTAGGAGTTCAAGATCAGCCTGGGTAACATAGAAACCTAGTCTATTAAAAAAAAAAAAATTAACCAGGCTTAGTGACATATGCCTGTAGTTCTGGCTATTCAGAAGGCTGAGGCAGTAAAATTACTTGAGCCCAGGAGGTTGAGACTACAGTGAGCTGTGATTATGTCACTTCACTCCAGCCTGAGTGACAGAGCAAGATCCTCTCTCTCAAAAAAAAAAAAAAAAAAACAAAAGGCTAGGAAAAAACTTTCCCATAATGCTAATACATGTACATACTTAGTAGAATCACAATAGTATTTTAGTGTATTTTCCTAATTTTATAAGCATCCTTGATATGTTTTATTTGTTTTCAGTTAATTTTCCTGGGTCCTTTCTTTTTTTTTTTTTTGAGACACAATCTTGCTCTGTCGCCCACACTGGAGTGCAGTGGCGCGATCTGGGCTCACTGCAGCCTCCACCTCCCCAGTTTCATGTGCTTCTCCTGCCTCAGCCTTCCAAATAGCTGGGATTACAGGCATGCACCACCACACCTGGCTAATTTTGTATTTTTAGTAGAGACATGATTTCTTAGTACAAGTGTACACATGCACAAACATGTTCTTAACAAAAGGAGGAGGAAATACTAATGACAATTGCAGTCCTTGTTGCTACAACTTGTCATGTGGTCGTAGCTGGTCTTGACGACTACCTTCTTCTACTATTCATTCTGTATTCCCCTTGCCCTCAGCAAGCACCTCAAAAAGGCATGGTTTTTTACCTGGCAGAGTGACCCAAACCTTCATTCCTGAAGGGGCTGGGCCATTTGTAATCCTGCCTGAATTGGGTTGTAGTTTCCCATTGACCTTAATCACAGGGGATAGGAATACTAAGAGATACCCTAATGGATCTCCTGTATTCCATTCATACTCTTCCTTACCTCCATTGTGGAGTAGTAGACTGATGTCATCTTGATAGTATGGCTCAATCACCCCAACCAACACTGTAACTCCCTCTTAACCTGTTGACTTAGAGGTAGGAGGAGCCCAAAGTGGCCAGGTGGCAATCTTAACTTCCAGCTCAATGGAATCGTTGTGTCTTCTGGTGGCAGCATTCCTCCTTCTGGAACTAAGACCTCCAGGTCAGTAGGACATAATGTCGCAGGAACAGGAAGCATAAATTTTGCTAGTAGGTCACTAGGGGTGATGATGGGTGGAGGTGATGTTGAGTGGTGCCACTTCCATTTCCACTCCTTGATTCCTGGACCCATGAATCCTCAAGGAGAGTTCCACAGGAGAAATAGTGTCATACATTGGACGCAGATTCAAGGTATACACTGTCTGCTGGAAAATTTTTTGCCAGCCCTTCAAAGTATTGTCACCTAGTTGGCATTGTAATTGTGACTTTAAAAGGCCATTCCACCGTTTTATTAATTCAGCTGCTTCAGCATGATGGGGAACATGGTAAGGCCAGTGAATTCCATGAGCACGAGCCCACTGCTGCACTTCTTTAGCTGTAAAGTGAGTGCCTTTGTCAGAGGCAATGCTGTGTGGTGCTGGATAAGGCATTCTGTGAGTCCCATGGATGGTAGTCTTGGCAAAAGCATTGTGTGCATGATGGGCAAATCCATATCTGGAAATAATTACTTGTTTATGAACAGGTAAATGGATAAACAAATTGTGGTATACTCATACAAGAGAATAGTAGGTCAGCATTTAAAAGGAATAAACCACTGATGCATGCAACAGAAGCCAGACACTAAACAGTGCATACTGTATTATTTCATTTATATAAAATTCTACCACAGAAAAAAATTAGCCTATGATGATAGAAATCAAAATAGAGGTTGCCTTGGGGGCAAATGGGAAGATGGTGAAGGAAAAGTTGCATGATAATATTTTCTGGTGTCCTGGAAATGCTCTATGTTTTGATCGTCATGGTGGTTTCATTGGTGTATAAATTTGTCAAAATTCATTGAACTATTCAAATAAAAGCTGTGCATTTTAATATAATAACCTCAATTAAAGAATATGTTTTTGGCTGAGCATGGTGGCTCATGCTGGTAATACCAGCCCTTTAGGAGGCCTAGGTGGGTGGATCACTTGAGCCCAGGAGTTGGAGACAAGACTGGGCAACGTGGTGAAACCTTATCTCTACAAAAATTAGCCAGGTGTGGTGGCATGCACCTGTAGTCCCAGCTACTGGGGAGGTTGAGGTGAGAGGATTACTTGAGCCTCGGAGGTTGAGGCGGCAATGAGCCATGATTGCGCCACTGCACTCCAGCCTGGGCGACAGGGCAAGACCTGTCTCAAAAAAAAAAAAAAAAAGTATTTTTAAAAGTCTATTATTTCCTCACTGGTTTAAGATGCTGCTTTGTCATGTATTACCTTTTCAAATTCAATTTAGTCTATTTTTGTATTTTAAATGTTCTCTATATTGAGCCATTATCAATTTTTTTTTTTTTTTTTTTGAGATGGAGTCTCGCTCTCTCACCCATGCTGGAGTACAATGGCGCGATCTCAACTCACTGCAACCTCTGCCTTCCTGGGTTTAAGCGATTCTCCTACCTCAGCCTCCTGAGTAGCTGGGATTACAAGTGCATGCCATCATGCCCGGTTAGTTTTTGTATTTTCAGTAGAGACGGGGTTTCACCATGTTGGTCAGGCTGGTCTCAAACTCCCGACCTCATGATTCACCCACCTCGGCCTCCCAAAGTGCTAGGATTACAGGCGTGAGCCAACTATCCCAGCCTCAAAATGTTTTAAATATAGAAACTGAATAATATATTTTAATACTGGTAAAACTAGCCCCCAGTCTCACCCTTTTTTAATTTTTTTCCATGGGTTTTCTGGTTATTTTTGTTTCTCTGTTCTTCCAAATAAATTTTATAATCAAGTTATCTTGTTCCAGGTGAAAAGGTAGATGGCATTTTTATTGGAATTGCTTTATATTTATTTATTTATTATATTTTGTGTAGAGACAAGAGTCTCACTATGTTAATCAGGCTGGTCTTGAACTGTCCTCAAGCAATCCTCCTGCCTCAGCCTCCCGAAGGGCTAGAATTACAGGCATGAGCCACCTTACCAAGCCTGCTTTGCATTTATAAATTAGTTTTATAATACCTTACATAAAACCTCATCTTTATAAGATTGAATATTCTTATCCAGCAACTTGGCATGTCTTTCTATTTCTTCAAATTCATTTTTGTGATTTCAGAATTATTTTGTAGTTTTCATCTTTTGGACATTATCTCTTATTTTTATGCCTGGTATTTTGTGTGCTGTAATAAATAGGGTCTTGTTTTCCATTATGTCTTCTGTTTCTAGTTTGTATGTATGCATGTCTTTGGTATTTATATGTTAATTTGATTGTAAACATTTGGTACTTTACTACATTATCTTGTTTGTATGAGTTTTCTCACCAATTCTTCAAGGTTTTCCAGACAGAATCATGACCTCTGTCAATAGCATCTATTGGCTAATGCTGCCAACATTATGTTTTATGGCAGAGGACATGGTGAAATCTTTGTTTTGTTCATTGCTTTAGCAGAAAAGCTACTAAGATGCTGACTTTTAGGCTATGATGTATTTTTTATCATGTAAGGATATATCTATCAATTCCTAGTTTACTGAATGTTTTGTCTTAAAAAAGTACACAGATATTGAATTTGCTAAATGCCTTTTCTACATCTGTAGAGATGATCATATATTAATGAAACGCTTTGCATTCTCAAATTTCAATTTGACATTGAAACACTGCATTCTTAAAATCAACCCCACTTGATCACAATGCATCATTTAATCTGCTGTTGGGTCTATTTTAAGTTTGCTGAATTGAAATTCTTAAGGGAGAACTGTCTGTGGTTTTCTTTTATTGGAATAAAAGTCTTTGAAATTTATTCCAAACAAATCTGAAATGTATTGGAATAAAAACAATGCAATCTTTGTCAGGTTGGGGGATTAATAGTATAAGTGCTTCCTAAAATGAAATATCCTGATATAGTTTAAGTAACAATGGAATTAGCAGATCCTTAAAGATTATGTAGTTCTTTGTCATATCATTTGGCTTAGTGTTTCTTTGTTTTTGTGAAAGAACTATTCAGGCTTTTCATTTCCTCCTCAGAAAGTAGTTTGTTTAGACTCTCTGTTTCTACTGGTTTCAATTTTAGTAAGTTGTATTTGTCTAAAAAATACCCATTCCTTCGAGATTTTCATACTTATTTGCACAGAGTTGAACAAAGTACTTTCTTCTTAAATTGCTGTTTTTTATGCTATTATTTCTATATTTATGTATTTGTATTTTCTTTATCTTTAAAGAAAATTATCTTTAAAGCTTAAATTAGATAAGAGTTTTTGTATTTTTTGTGTTTTTCAAATACCTAGCTTTTAAATTTATTATCTTTACTCTTCCGTTTTCCAAATCATTATTTATAATTTTATCTTTATTAATTCCTTTTTTGCTTCTCTTGGTTTACTTTGCCATTTTGTTTTCTATTTTGGAGATTAAATTTATTTATATTTATGCTTTCATTTTTGTTGCACCAGATACTTAAAGATCTAAATTTTCCTGTAATAACTGCTCTTTGGGAAAAATTCTCAAACCGTGTTTTTCCTCTGCTTTTACATCACCACAGCAATCAACAAATGTGTGAATTTTTTTCCCCACCAACAAGCAGTGGACACCAGTTGCATATGCTCCAATTCCATTCTGATACTGTCTACTTGGAGATAGCATCGAATCCCACAGGTTGAGGGCTCTCAGTCCTTAGACTACTCTCCCTCCCTTTAAACACCCAGTGGCAAGTCCGAGGCTCTGGAACTTCTGACTGATCGGCTTCAAGTTGGGGTTCCCAGCTGGGCATAGTGGCTCATGCCTGTAATCCCAACACTTTGGGAGTAGTAGGATCACTTGATGACAGGAGTTTGCCACCAGCCTGGGCAACATATTGAGATCCCATCTCTATTAAATAAAAAAAGTTGGGGTTATCATGACCCTCTTTCGGTTTGATTAATTTGCTGGAGTGGCTCTTAGAACTCAAGGAAACACTTATATTTAGTGGTTTATTTTATTTTATTTATTTTTTTTCCAAGATGGAGTCTTGCTCTGTCGCCCAGACTGGAGTGCAGTGGCGCAATCTCAACTCACTGCAACCTCCACCTCCCAGGTTTAAGCAATTATCCTGCCTCAGCCTCTAGAGTAGCTGGGATTACAGGCCACAGACCACGCCCAGCGAATTTTTGTATTTTTAGTAGAGATGGGGTTTCACCATGTTGGCCAGGCTGGTCTTGAACTCCTGACCTCATGATCCACCCACCTCGGCCTCCCAAAGTGCTAGCTTTACAGGTGTGAGCCACCACACCCGGCCTAATGGTTTATTTGAAAGGATCTAACAAAGGATACAGATGAAGAGATGCATAGGCAGAGATAGGGGAGAAGGGGTGGGCCACTCCCAGAAACTTCCAGGTATTCAGCTACCTGGAACCTCTCTGAACTCAGGGCTCTTGGGTTTTCATGGAAGCTTCAGGACCTCAGCATTCTTCCCACAGGGAATGGAGTGGAACCCTCTTTGGAATAGGGGTCTTAGGACCCACAGTCAGAAATGAGGAAAGATTAGAGTCCTGCCTTGGGGCAGGTGAAAGAAGGGCAGGAGAAGGTCAGAGAGATTCTCTTTCCTGAGGCCCAACACACCCAACATTGTAACAGAAGACTAACAAAGGTTATGGGGGTTATGAGCCAGGAACTGTGGACAAAGAACAATATACATATCGTAACAACAAACACGGTTATTTTAGCATTATCACAGAGATTCTATGTCTTGTTTTTATTATTATTTTCAAGAAATTCAATAATTTTATTTTTTTATTTTCCAAGGAGCTGCTTAAAAGAGTATTTTTAAATTACCAGGAAAAAGGAATTTTCAGATTAAAAAAAATCTGTCATTAATTTCTAGTTTTATTGCATTGTGATCAGAGAATGCAATTTTTAATTTTTTTTTTTTTTTTTTTTTTTTTTTTTTTTTTTTTTTTTTTTTTTGAGACAGAGTCTCACTCTGTTGCCCAGGCTGGAGTGCAGTGGTGTGATCTCAGCTCACTGCAAGCTCTGTCTCCCAGGTTCACGCTATTCTCCTGCCTCAGCCTCCTGAGTAGCCGGTACTACAGGCTCCCGCCACCACGCCAGGCTAAGTTTTTTGTATTTTTAGTAGAGACGGGGTTTCACTGTGTTAGCCAGGATGGTCTCGATCTCCTGACCTTGTGATCCGCCCACCTCGGCCTCCCAAAGTTCTGAGATTACAGGCATGAGCCACCAACCCCGGCTGCAGTTTTTAATTTCTATTGTACGGAATTTCTTGAGATTTTCTTGGTGGCCTAATATGTGGTCAAATTTCATGAATGTTTTATGTTCATTTGAAAAAGAAGGTAATTTCTCTTTTATATATATATAGAATTCAATATTGTTTGGTAGGATCTGTTATTTTGCTCTCCCCATTTAACAACAAATAAGAAACCAAAATTGCAAGACACTAGAGGACAACCTCTAACATAGAAAATAGAGACCCAGGCAAACAAACTGAAAGCACCTGGAAACTGCAAGAGGAATAAAACTACCCCCCTTATGCTTCCTTCCTAAAAACTATAAATGATAAGTCCAGAGACATAAGAAAAAATATTGCATCCGTGAAACAAGAATAAATGTTATAAAAAACACAAAAGAGTCCTTCGAAATGAAAAAGATACAGCAGTGATGAAAACTCAATAGAAGGACTAGAAAATAAAGTTGAAGATATCTGCAAATGGGAGCAAACAGAAAAAGAGATTGAGAATAGGAGAAAAAGATGATCTTGAAAGCTTGCCAAATTCCTGGGGCACTAAGGGGAAGACCTTCACTGTCAGCTGAGCTGTGAGGAGGATTCGTGGTGGGACATGGACTTAAGGGGCTCCCCACACTGGGTGGGGCAGACAGGAGACATGACCACCGCTGCAGACTCCTTTCCCACCACTGGGCCTGCCCTGCTGAGTTGGCTCTGGGTGTAGGATGCCCCCCTTCTCTGGTCTGATATCCCTCTTGGGCACTTGTCCAGAACCCCCTAAAGCCCCTTCCTCCATTCAGATCGATTCCAGGCCACACAGCACAGATGGGACCATTCACCAATGGCCAGGTTCCCAGCCTCAGGACCCAGAGACCTCGGCCCTGTTCCCTACTCCCAGTCATGTCTTAGGGTGCCAGCTCCAAATCTCTCTAGTACCACTCCTGCAAACACTCATTTTGCCTCCTTTCTCTCATAATAAGGCTTAATGTCCTCTCAGGTAAAGCTTCTCAAAAAGAAGCTCTAAGTGTTAACAAAGAAAAAAGTGTCTTCCCTCTAAGTTAAGGAGCACACACCAGTCTTTAGAAACACAATGACCAATCTCTACTTCTATTGAAGAGAGAAATGCCTTCATTCTTTCCAGATGAGTCACTATTCTTGAAGGTGGGCAGAAGGCTACTTGATAAAGCAGCAATGTGCGGGCTTTATTTTTATACCCTAGAATAAGATGTGGAATTCCATGTGGCTCTTAAAACAAATGCGGTAAGTATATGTTCAGTGAGGTGGGAAACTACCAGGAAGTATCTTTGTTTTTTTTTTTGAGACAGAGTGTCATTCTGTCGCCCAGGCTGGAGTGCAGTTGCGCCATGTCAGCTCACTGCAACCTCTGCCTCCCAGGTTCAAGTGATTCTCCTTCCTCAGCCTCCCGAGTAGCTGGGATTACAGGTGCCCGCCACCACGCCTGGCTGATTTTTGTATTTTTAGTGGAATCAGAGTTTCACCATGTTGGCCAGGATGATCTTGAACTCCTGACCTCAAGTGATCCACCCATCTTGGCCTCCCAAAGTGCTGTGATTACAGGCATGAGCCACCGCCCCTGGAAACTACCAGAAAGTATCTTTAAGTGAAAAAACAAGTTTCTCAACAAGAAGAAACTTCCCAGGTGGTGGCACAGCCTTGCCACCTTGCTGTAAATCCTGGCTCTGCCACTTGTCACTTCCATGTTGTGAGGCTTTGGGCAAACTACTTTATTTTTCTGTCCCCCAGTTTTCATGTTTGTAAATGGGGAATAAATTAGGTTGCTAAGAGAATTAAGTGAGTTTACATATGTAAGCATGGCACATAGGAAGTGCTAAATAACTAGATATTACAACATGCTCCCATTTTTGTGAAAAATTTAAGGTGTTTCCAAGAAAAAGGCTCACTGTCTGATGCACATAGAAGACAATACTAGGGCACCAGCTTTTGAAAACATAAAATGCTTTATTGCAAGGTCAACCAGCAAGGAGCTGGAAGGCTGGACTCAGACCTGTTCCTCCCATCTGGGGGTTAGGTCAAACTACTTTTTTGTTGTTGTTGAGACAGGGTCTCACTAGGTTGCCCTGGCTGGAGTACAGTGGTGCAATCACAGCTCACTGCAGCCTTCACCTCCCAGGCTTGAGCCATCCTCCCACCCCTACCTCCCTAGTAGCTGGGACTACAGGCACACGCCACAACACCTGGCTAATTTTTAAATTTTTTGTAGAGACAGGATCTCACTATGTTGCTCAGACTGCTCTTGAACTCTGGGCCTCAAGTGGTCCTCCTGTTTCGGCCTCCCAAAGTGCTGGGATTACAGGTGTGAACCACTGTGACCAGTCTAATATATCTTTTTTTAATTTTTTTTTTTTTTTTTTTTTGAGACAGAGTTTTGCTCTTGTTGCCCAGGCTGGAGTGCAATGGCGTGATCTTGGCTCACCGAACCATCTGCCTCCCGGGTTCACATGATTCTTCTGCCTCAGCCTTCCGAGTAGCTGGGATTACAGGCATGTACCATCACACCCAGCTAATTTTATATTTTTAGTAAAGATGGGGTTTCTCTGTGTGGGCTATGCTGGTCTCGAACTCCCGACCTCAGGTGATCTGCCCGCCTTGGCCTCCCAAAGTGCTGGGATTAGAGGTGTGAGCTATCGTGCCCGGTGAGTAACTTTTTTTATACTAATAACACCATATTTTCATTTTATTATTATTTTTTCTTTTCTTTTCTTTTTTTTTTTTTTTTAAAGAAATTCAGTCTATCAACATGAATTTTAAGAGGACACAATTCAGCCCATAATGGCACGAAAAGAGAAATTCCTTTATTTGACTATAACTAATCTGGATTTTTTCCTGAGTCTCTATCTGCTGTTTTTTGAGAAAAAATAATTACAAAATATTAATCTATTTAAAACTTGGATATAGGTGATCTTTCGAACAATACCTTTTAAGAAGTCTTCAATCAGTGTTGGATAAAGAGGCCGAAGATCTCAGTGGCTACCTCCAGTTTTGCTTTTCTTTCTAAGATGTTGTCTCAATATATGGAGAGAGGTTGTAGCTTTCAATACCTTATGGCAGCATTTGGGAGTAGTTGTGCTCCTGCTCTAGGAAAAAGTAGAGAGTTGACCCACTGTTTGGGGGCAAATGGGGGTACCAAAAGCCCATGGTAAGAAGTGAAGCCAGCTGGACTTCCTGGGTCCAGTGGGGACTGGGAGAACTTTTCTGTCTTACAAGAGAATTGTAAAACACACCAATCAGCACTCTATGGCTAGGTAGAGGTTTGTAAAATGTGCCAATCAGTGCTCTGTAAAAACACACCAATCAGCGCTCTGTGGCTAGCTAGAGGTTTGTAAAATGGACCAATCAGCACTCCATAAAATGGACCAATCAATGCTCTGCAAAATGGACCAATCAGTGCTCTGTAAAATGGACCAATCAGCACTTTGTAAAATGGACCAATCAGCAGAATGTGAGCAGGGACAAATAAGGGAATAAAAGCTGGTCACCCCCAGCTAGCAGAGCAACCTGGTGGTGTCCACTTCTGTGCTGTGGGAGCTTTGTTCCTTTGCTCTTCACAATAAATAAATCTTGCTGCTGCTGACTGGGTCTGTGCCATGTTTTTGTTTGTTTGTTTGTTTGTTTGGTTCAGACAGATTCATCTTCTGTAGCCCAGGCTGGAGTGCAGTGGCATGATCTTGGTCACTGCTACCTCCGCCTCCCAGGTCCCAGTTCAAGCAATTCTCCTGCCTCAGCCTCCAGAGTAGCTGGAATTACAGGCACACACCACCATGCCCAGCTAATTTTTGTATTCTTTTTTTAGTAGAGATGGGGTTTCACCATGTTGCCAGGCTGACCTCGTGATCCAGACGCCTCGGCCTCCCAAAGTGCTGGAGAAACCCCATCCATGCCATCTTTAGGAGCTGTAACACTCACCGGGAAGGTCCACGGCTCCATTCTTGAAGTCAGTAAGACCACGAACCCACTGGAAGGAACAAACTCCGGACACAATGGGACCAGGTAATATTAAAACACGCGCACACACACACACTTATGGCAGCAGGGAAAAATTGGGATCAAGTGGGATGTCCCTACTTCCTTTGGTTGTTGAAGCAGTATCTCCTGCCTACCTTTCCAGGCAGAAGATTCCAGCCACAGTGACAAGAAACGTTTCTCTAGGCTTGTTCAAAGCTCAGTAGCTCTCCCTGGATGCTCAACCTCATTCTCAGCTCTTGCAAACACAGTGGACCCTTCTGAGGTCTGTCTGCCAGCCAACTCCGTCCTATATGGGAAGTTGGCCCAGTAATGGGCCAGGTAGGAAAGGGATGATGGATGATCCCCAGTCTAGGGTAACTGAGGACATTGTGGAGAGGACTCCCTGTAGAGGAGGCGGGGATTCCCAGTTGCCATGTGGAGGATATAGCGAATATAACTTATATGAGCTGGCATCTGCCTCAGCCTGACATAGTGGATAAGGGCTCAGAAGCAGTTTCTCCAAGCAGTATGGATACCCTAAGTCAGTTGGCAGCTCCTGAGCACTTCCTGCCCCATCGGGCTTAAAGCTGGGCCGGGGACCAGGAACCAGCAACCCAGAGAGGCTTCTCTCAAAAACTATGAAAATTGCCCTGGATCTTTAAGCTGGGTAAACGTGCCATGCCCCGTTACCCAGTGGTTGTGCGAGTGATGGGGAGCCATCAGCATAGTGACCCAGTGCCACCTCCCTCACTTCTTCCCAACTGGCTCCTATGCCAATTTTGCCTCCAATTTCCTTGGTACCTGGGGTCAACTGTGGAGAGGATCCTCATCGCAGGCCTCTGGCCAGTAGCCAGTTCTTCCAACGGAGATCAGAAGAGGATGAGTGTCTCTGAGGAGTGAGTGGCCTGCTCATGTGGAGAGAGGCTGGAAGTCTGCTCCTGCCACTGTGGGTCACCAGGTGTTAGGCTGAGGCTCTGCGCATGTAGGTTCTCATGGGGTCAGCTGGGTAACCTGGGCATATTAGAACCCAACCTCCTGAAAGAACAGTTCCAAAATCCTCTGTACCCCTCTGCCCCATTCTACCTGCACACACCACGCTCCTCTCTCTGGCTCATGCACCAAGCAGGGTGGAAGTTTCAAGCTGAAGTATTTCCTACAGGTTGGAAAGGAAGGAAATAAGAATAGCAGACACCTTTAATATCAACATCTCTAAATTAACCATTGCCATTGCTGGCAGCAGAGGTTCAAAAAATAAACATTAAAATGTATTTATTTTCTTTCTTTCTTTTTCCTTGCTTTTAAAGAGATGAGGGCTTGCTCTGCTGCCCAGGCACACTAGCATGAACATAGCACACTGCAGTCTTGAACTCCTGAGCTCAATTGATTCATTCTCCTCAGCTTCTGGAGTAGTTGGGACTGCAGGTGTGCACCACCATACCTGGTTAATTTAAAAAAATATTTTTGTGGAGACAGGGTCTCACTGTGTTTACCAGGCTGATCTCGAGCTCCTGATCTCAAATTATCCTCCCACCTCAGCCTCCGTAAGTGCTGGGATTACAGGCATGAGCCATGGTGTCCGGCCTTAAAAATCTTATTTCTGAGTGGATGGTAGTTCATTACTTAGGATAGATAGAGATTTAAATTAAAAAAAAAAAAAAGAACAAAATTGAACATGACAGAAGCTGGGACTAGATCAGAATTTACTTCTCTCCCGTGGAAAAGTCATGATGGATGTGGTCCAAGGTTGGTATGGACATGGATTCCTTCAGGTTTTTTTTTTGCAGTCCCTCATTCCTAGACTCTGGCCCTTAACAAAGATTCTTTTCTTAACCAAATTTTACTCAAACTCGTCTTTTTTTTTTCTTCTTGAGACAGGGTCTTGCTCTGTCACCCAGGCTGGAGTGCATGGTGAGCTTACTACAGCCGTGGCCTCCTGGGCTCAAATAGTCCCGCTACCTCAGCTTCCCAAGTAGCTGGAACTACAGGCATGTGCCAGCATGCTCAGCTAATTGAAAAAATATGTATTTTTGTAGAAACAGGGTTTTGCTGTGTTGCCTAGGCTGGTCTCAAACTGGTGACTCAAGCAGTCCTCCCACCTTGACTTCCCGAAGTACTGGGATTATGGGGGGTGAGCCACTGGGCCCAGCCCCTAAATTCTTTTTTAATCAAGTCTAACTTTTGGACTTCTGTGTTTGTCTCTACATTGAATTAGAGGGGAAGAGGCTACATTTTTAGGCAGTGGTAATTACACAACCTGCTAAGAGGGCCCATGCTTGGAACTTACATGTATGATGAAGGTGTAACAAAATTGAGATGCCATGCAGCCCTGGGCCCTGAGAAGGATGATGACTGTTTCTTGTGCAAAGTGACCCCTTGTTTATGTTAAAAGAGAAGCATGCATGTTAAGCAGGAAGGATTGCTGATTTGATATTGCTGATCTTGGTCCTAGTGGTATAAATGCCATTTATCTGATATGGCTGGGAAGGTTTTGTGAGTCTGGGCTCCTTGCCAGGCACCAGCATGTCATTGTTGAAAAGTCCTCAGACTCCCTTACAGGAAGAGCCATTTCCCTTTTCAGCTCAGCTGTTCTTTGGAGAAATGGAAAGTTCTGTGGCTAGAATGGCTCATTCCTCTCCATCACTGGCAGGAAGGCCAGGGAGAGGGGTGCGGATGGTGCAAGTCTCTGAGGAGGGTGAGCAAAGGGTACCTCTTGCTAGAAACTGCAGTACAGGGAGCAGAGGGCAGGTTTGGAGACACTCCCAGAATGGCCCAAGACATTTTTTTCCAAGGGTCATAGCCAAAGAAAAGTGACAGTAATAACAAAAATGAGCAGCTCTCTGTGCACTGAAATGGAGCACTCTTCAAGCTATGATATCAATGGAGAAATGCCAGATACCAAGCAATCTGTATAGTATGCTCAATCTGTATAGAATGAAAGAAATATGTGTATATCCATAAATATTTATAAATTCACAGGTCATCTCTGGGAAGATCCTCAAGAAACTGGTAACAATGGTTACTTTCACAGAGGAAGATTCCATTACTATGAGATGTGGGTGAAAGGGGACTTAATTTCTACTGTACATATACCTTGTGTAGTTTTTCGATGCTGTACCATGTACATAAAATACGTATTCATAATAGGAAATCAATACAAATTAGAAAATAATAATAAGAAAACACAACTGAAAAGTAGCAGAATCAGTGGTTTAAGCAAGCAGACTTGAGGGAGGAAAGAGCAGGCAGCGCTGAGAACCAAGAATGTGAGATGCAGAAAAGCCAGGAGTTGGGACCACAGTGTGATGTGAATAAGCCAGGAGAGCAGATGGGTGAGTGAGCGTCAGAGAGAGGGAGCTGTTCTCTGGGGCTGAGCATTCATGGGATAGGGGGATGGGAGCAGACAGTTAAACCCCACCATAACTCACTTAAAATGGTCCAGAAAAAATCAATCTTGTAAAATGTATGAGATCATGTTATTGAGAGGCTAATGAGATGAAAGATGCAGGACAGGTCTTGTCTTTTTTTTTTTTTTTTCTTTCCATTATCTAGAATCATTAAGAAATGGGATGGCTTTAGAGAGCCAAATTTTATCCTTTTTCCCAAAAAAATTATATTTATTTATTTATTTATTTATTTATTTTTATGCACTGGGTTTCACTCTGTCACCCAGATTGGAGTACAGTGGCATAATCATAGCTCACTGTAAACTCAGCTTACTGGGCTCAAGTGATCCTCCTACCTCAGGCTTCTGAGTAATGGGGACTACAGGTGCATGCTACCATGTCTGGGTAATGTTTTAAAAAACATTTTCATAGGCTAAGCGTGGTGATTCACACTTGTAATCTCAGCTCTTTGGGAGGTGGGAAGATCGCTTGAGCTTAGGAATTCAAGACCAGCCTGGGCAACATAGTAAGACCCCATCTCTACAAAAATTAGAAAAATTAGCCAGGCATGATGGCACACCATTAGTCAAGAAGACTGCCAGTTATAGGAGGCTGAGGTGGAAAGCAGTGAGTCATGATTTTTTTTTTTTTTTTTTTTTTTTTGTAGAGACAAGATCTCACTCTGTTTCCCAGCCTGGTCTCAAATTTGTGGCCTCAAGTGGTGATCCTCCTGCTTCAGCTTCCCAAAGTGCCGAGATTACAGCCATGAGGCACTGTGCCTGATCAGGACAAGTGTTTATAGCTGGGAGTTCCCCAAATCCATCCAGGTCCTGACTGCATTTGGTGCTATCTGTAACAAAGATTCTGTCCTCTACCAAACCTGAGTCAGGCTCCTCTAACTCCTCTTCTTGACTAGGTCCCCACCTTGGCCTCTGTCTCTGGACCACTTAGTCCAGCAAGATGCTGGACTGCTGAGTCAATTTAGTGGAACTGCTGCACCTTGGGAGTTGATTACTCTCAATATCTGATCAAATTCCTCACTTCCCACCCCCAATTCACATTATTTATCATGCTGGCCTGCCTTCAGCAAACAAGAATCCTGTTGAGTCTAAAACAGAAGATAAAAAGGGCTGGTGAGGAAATGAAGACAAGAAAATTCTTGTGCACTGCCGGTAGAAATGTAAGTTGCCACCATCATTATGGTAAATGGTATGGTAGTTTCTCAGAAAATTAAAAATAGAACTCCTATATAACTCAGCAACCCCACTTCTGGGTATTTATCTAAAGAAATTGAAATCAGGATCTCAAAGAGATACCTGCGCTCCCATGTTCATTGCAGCACTATTCACAATAGCCAAGGTATGGAAACAACCTACACATTTCCATATGAACAAATAAGGAAAATATGGTATAGATGCGTTATGGAATATTATTCAGCCTTAAAGAAAAGAAGAAAATACTGCCATTGGGACAACATGGATGTATCTGGAGGATATTATGCTAAATAAAATATGCCAGACAGAGAAAGATAAATACTATATGATCTACAACTTACATGTGAAATCTAAAAAACTCATAAAAACAGAAAGTAGAATGGTGATTTCCAGGAGCTGGATGAAGTGGGAAATGGGGAGGTGATGGTCAAAGGGTACAAAATTTCAGTTAAGAAAAATAAGTTCTGGAGATCCACTATAGAGCAGATGCCTATAGTTAACAATACTGCATTGTATACTTAAAATTTTCTAGGACGGTGGCTGTTACATTAAGTGTTCTTACTACACACATACATGCGTGCATACACACACACACACACACACAAATAATAATAATAAAGGCAGTTGGAGGAAACTTTGGGAGGTGATGGATATGTTTATGATCTTGATGGTGATAGCTCCACGGCTGTGTATTCATCCCCAAGCTCATTGAGTTATATACATTATATATGTACAGCTTTTTTCATGCCTCAATAAAGTGGTTTTTCAAAAAAAAAAAGAGTTGGCCTAGCAGGAGTCCCTCTAGCTTTGATGTTTCCTCTGAGGAATTTTCCATCCACTAACTCCCATTTCACTCAGCTAAACATCCCATTTGTCCTTCTTGTATTTAGAGTGGAGCTTGATCTCTCTCCTCCACACTGCAAAACCCTCATTGCAGTAACTCCTCTTGAGAAAAGTCTTCCTACCATCCTTAACAAGTGTCTTAAAGTAATTTTTCTTTAATACCTGCTACTAGATGACTGCCTCAACTTAAATATGAGGGCAATATGAGGGCTAGGTTCTATGGCTGATTCAGACACCCAGGACAGAAGCAATAATCTCAGGTGTATTAGTTCATTTTCATGCTGCCATAAAAAACTGCCCAAGACTGGGTAATTTATAAAGGAAAGAGGGTTCAACATTTCTGGGGAGGCCTCAGGAAACTTACAGTCATGGTGGAAGGCAAAGGGGAAGCAAGCATCTTCTTCATAAGGTGACAGGAAGGAGAAGCACCAAGAGAAGAGGGAAGAGCCCCTTATAAAACCATCAGATGCTATGAGAACTCATTATCACGAGTGCAGCATGGGAGAAACTGGCCCCATGATTCAATTACCTCCACCTGGTCTCTCCCTTGACACATAGGGATTATGGGGATTATAATTCAAGATGAGATTTGGGTGGGGACACAAAGCCTAACCATGTCATCAGGAATCTCGAGGCTGGTTGGTATCGAGTTGATGCGGGAGAATCTCCTGACATGGGGTCAGGAGAATCCCATGAAGTTGGTAGTCATGTTCTCTTCATTTCACTGCCCAATCTCTCCTCCTCTTAACATCCTCCTTCCTCTGTGGGAGAAAAGAATTTTAGCTTGCCCCATTTGAAAAGGAAGAGAGAGTTCAGAAGAGGAAAGAAAGCCCCAATCTCAATAGATCTAAATATGCATTGTCTCCAAATTCACATTATTTATGGCGCAAACTACAGCAGGATTTTCATGTCTTTAGAAATTAAAAGACAGTGATAATACTACATGTTGAAGTAATGGATACAGTCAAATCATATAAAAAGATAAGCTTCTAGGCTGGGTGCAGTGGCTCATGCCTGTAATCCTAGCACTTTGGGAGGCAGAGGTGTTGGATCACCTGAGGTCAGGAGTTTGAGACCAGCCTGGCCAACATGGTTAAACTCTGTCTCTACTAAAACTACAAAAATTAGCTGGGCGTGGTGGTGGGCACCTGTAATCCCAGCTACTTGGGAGGCTGAGGCAGGAGAATTGCTTGAATCCAGGAAGAGAGTTTGCAGTGAGCTAAGATCACACCATTGCACTCTGGCCTGGGCAACAAAGCAAACACTCCATCTCAAAAAAAAAAAGAAAAGAAAGAATAAGCTTCTAGCTTCAAATGTTTTATTATATAAGAAGAAAGATGTGAGGTGAAGGGATGGTGGAGGTGGGAGTGGCAGAGAAGTCCTCTACAGTAAAAATGGCACCTATGGCATGATCCCATGTATGTACAGTTACATACTTCTATGGGAGTGTGAAATATATCTTTAAAGTTCAAAATGATGAAAACAAAAGAAACCTTCCATTCAGGGTGTTAGGAAAAACAAGGAAAAAAATCTAAAAATGTAGAACATAGCTGTAGGAGACCAGAATATGCTACCCCAAAATATGACTGTAGGAAACCAGAATATACTGCACCAAATATGCTTCTTTGGCATAAGGATTATCTTGAGCTGATTATTTTCAGCAACAGTGGCCACAGGAGAAGCTCTGAAAGAGAGTATAAGTTACCCTTTGGTAAAGGAAATTTAAATTTATAGAGGAAATCTCCATTTGTAAGAGTGTCTTCTTCTCTGTACCAGGAAGAGAAGGATGGCTCTGAATCAAAAGATATGCAGCCATAAAAAAGAATGAAATCATGTTCTTTGCAGCAATGTGGATGCAGCTGGAGGCTATTACCTTAAGCAAATTAATGCAGGAACAGAAAACCAAATACTGCATGTTTCACTTATAAGTGGGACCTAAACATTGGTACTTGTGGACACAAAGATAGCAGCAACAGACACTGAGGACTACTGGGGAGTGGGGAGCACAAGGGTTGAAATAATATTAGGCACTATGCTCAGTACCTGGGTGATGGGATCAATTGTCCCCCAAACCTCAGCATCATGCAACATACTCATCTAACAAAACTGCACCTATGCCCTGAGTCTAAAATAGAAGTTGAAAAACTGAAAACAAAACAAAACAAAAAAATCTACTAAAAATATACTTTCAAAAAATCACAAAAATACAAAAGTTAGCTGGGCATGGTGATGCGCGCCTGTAGTCCCAGTTACTCAGGAGGCTGAGGCAGGAGAATCACTTGAACCTGGGAGGTTGAGATTGCAGTGAGCCAAGATCGTGCCACTGCACTCCAGCCCAGGCGACGGAGCAAGACTTGGTGTCAAGGAAATAAACAATTACAACTCTAATACTCTAATCCATGGAGAAGGCTCCAACTTCAATCTGCATAACCTCACCTGGTCACCTGGTTTTCTGGCTACCTTCCCATAACTTGCCTCCCTCACACCTTTCTTCCTTTGTTTTAGCTTAAAGTCATGTATTTGGCGTCTCCCATCTATTTATTAGATATATATGTTAATAAACTTCTGCTTGTTAATCTTCCTTTTGGTACAGGATCCCAGAGAAAACCTAGAAGGGTAGAAGAAAAAATATAATACATATAATAGGGTATTATATATAATTACCCTATATAATAAAGGTAACATAATTATTGAGTCTGAAAATAGGAAAAAAGTAAAATTAATAAGTAAAATCAAATAAAACAGCATGAACAAATAGACAAAATCTGGCAAATGTAATGAAAAAACACAATTACTATGTGTACCAGAGACATTTTGAAAACATTAAACTGTATATTTTTAATATTCTATAAATTATATTCCCCAGAAGCCACTCTGCCATTATGGCCCTAGGGAAGGTGGCCAAATGTCTACCACACACACACACACAACAAAACAAGGTATTAACAATGGAGGAGTGACTTCCAGACAAGAGGGAAACAAAAGAAAGGCTCTCTGGTTCTGGGAGGAAAGTGCGGAGTAAGAAAGATGTGTAGGATGTCAGATAACAGTGTCCCTGTGTCTACCTCTCTACACATTCAAGTTTAGTATTAAAATGGAAGAAGATGGCAGATAAAAATTACCTTGAACAAAAGCCTGAAGTAAGGGGGGCGGGGAGGAGCTTGCATTTCTCTCTCCAGTTGGTGTTTTGGAAAGACACCTCTGAAAAGGAACCCTCACATCAACCTGGGGGAGAGGAGGCAGCATGGGATGTCCTCAGAGGGAGGGCTGCAGAAAGCACTGCCCCCTTCCCCACTCTGGTTTCCCTTGTGGAAAGCCAGGAATCTAGGATATCTCTTAAGCTCTTGGTAATGTGTGGGGAGGCAGGTCGGTTGAGAGCCAGAGACCAGCCAAGGTACTACCTTGGTGAGAGCAAGGTGACTGCACAGCAAGGCTGTGGTGGAAATGTAGACGAGGGTACTCAAAGTGTGGCTTTGGGACCTGCCTCACCTGGGAGCTTGTGAGAAGTGCAAACTCTCCGTCCCACCCGAGACTTACTGATCAGGATCTCTGGGTGTGGTGCCTGGGAGTCTGTTTTCACAAACTTTCCAGGTGATTTGCATGCATGCTGAAATCTGAAAGCACCAGTCTAGACAGACTGGCCAGGAGGCTGATGACGAAATGGTCTAGGCATGGAGGGCTTGCAGGAGTTTGCACAGGGAGGCTTCCATGAGGCCAGAGTGCCTGCTCCACTACATGGCCAGATGTGACAGGGCACACAGCTGGGAAGCCTGCTGAAGATACGCGGTACTCCCCATGAGCCCAGATGCTGATTTCAGAAGTAGGAGACTGAATATTGACAGAATAATCAGAGACATAAAGCAGACGAGATAGCTAAACTTTTAAATGGCACATCTAAGTTTTTCTCATTATTACACGCAGTGGAGACTGTCTTGTGATAGTTACAGAGAGAATGAAAAGCTGTACTCTTTGGACCTGAGTAGACTGTGTGAACTTTTTATCTCAGAACACACGTAAAACTTGGAATAATAACATGCTGTTTGTGATGGACAATGGGTACTGACAAAGAGTAATACAAACATGAAAAGGAATACCAGGCAGCCATTAAAAATTATTGTTGACTTTTTTCTTAAATGGAAAAAGAAAACTATAAATGATCTATTTTTTTTTTTTTAATTGAGACAGTGTCTTGCTCTGTCACCCAGGCTGGAGTGCAGTGGCACGATCTAGGCTCACTGCAAGCTCCGCCTCCCAGGTTCACACCATTCTCCTGTCTCAGCCTCCCAAGTAGTTGGGACTACAGGCACCCGCCACCACACCCAGTTAATTGGATTATTACCCTTTTCCCCCAAAGATAACCACAATATATTTGGTGTATATATTTCAATTGTCTTTCCTTTATGTGCATGTGTATATATATATGTATACATATACATACATGTATATACACATATACACACAATATACGCTATATACACACATAACTCCAATGATCTATTCTTAACTAGTAAAAAGAAAACTACAAAACAGTATCACAAAACAAATTTTTGTAAGGAGTTATGTGTGTATATAGTGTGTGTATATGGTGTACAAATATATGGTGTGTATATGTGTATATATGTGTGTGTATATATGTATATACATACATATATATACACACACACACACACGAAGGAAAGAGATTTCAAGCATATACACCAAATATATTGTGGTTATCTTTGGCGGAAAAGGGTAATATTCCAAGTAGCTTTTTTTGTTTGTTTTGCTCATATGCATTGTCTATTTTTTTCTTTAATGAATATGATTTTTTGTGTGTGATTAAGTTTCACAAAATAAATTGTGTAAGGTGGTTTATTAAAGTGACCTTTAGGAAAAAGAGACCCTGTATTTAAAATGAGGATGGCAGCCAGGAGCAGTCACTCACGCCTGTAAGCCCAGGACTTTGGGAGGCAAAGGCAGGTGGGTCACCTCAGGTCAGGAGTTCGAGACAAGCCTGGCCAACATGGTGAAACCCTGTCTCTACTAAAAATACCAAAATTAACCAGGCATAGTTGTGTGTGCCTGTAGTCCCAGCTAGCTACTGGGGAGGCTGAGGCAAGAGAATTGCTCGAACCCAGGAGGCAGAAGTTGAAGTGAATCAAGATCATGCACTGCACTGCAGCCTGGGCGACAGAGCGAGACTCTGTCTCAAAATAAATAAATACATAAATAAAATAAAATGAGGATGGCTTATTATTATTATTATTATTAGGGTCAGGATCTTACTCTGTCTCCCAAGCTGGAGTGCAGTGGCGCAGTCATAGCTCACTGCAGCCTCGAACGGTTGAGCTCAAGGGATCCTCCTACCTCAGCCTCTTGAGTAGCTGGGATTTCAGGCACCAGCCACCTAATCTGGCTAGGATTGCTAAAAAATAGTAATAGCTAGAATGTATTATGTGCTTATTAAGCAGTGGGTCTTGCTCTAAGCACTTTGCAATATTTATAATCATAAATAAATAAGTACTTATTTATTTAAATCTCACAAGTGCCCTGTGAATTAGGTACTCTTATTACCTTATTTTATAGAGATAGAAGCTGAAGCTCTGTGTCCCCCCATGTCACATAGTTGGAAAGTGGCAGAGCCAGAATTCTAGTTGAGAAAATAGGATTGATGCACCTGCACTCTTAGCCACCACAGTGTTGTGTTTTAGATATGCTGTTAACATGGTATAGCCACACAACGAGACCAGATAGCATTTGCACCAAATTCCAAAAGATACGTATTGCATAAAAATGCCTGCAAGATAATGTTAAATGGAAAAAGTCAGATACAGAGCTGTGTGAAACTGGAGAGTTGACCTGGCCTTCCCCAGTGAGGGCCAGCTGCCTCTCGTATGTGGAAGCAGAGAGTAGGTTCTGACCCATGGTTCGGGAGGGATCCTTTCTGGGGGTCCTCAGCATCAGGAGCTCTTTCCTGCTGGATAGTTGGAAGAGCATGACCTGCTGGATGACTGGTCTCTTCCAGATCACCTGGGCCCTGGCTGCTGCTCATCCTCCAAGGCAGCACAGGGATGGTAGGGCAGTGCATGAGGCCCCTCTCCTCCAACCCCCTTGCTAGCCCCAGGGTACCTGCTTCCTACAGCAGCCATCCCAGAAGGCACATTTTCATTTTACAGATGGTTTGGGGCAGTTTTTCTTTATAGATGTATACATTTTTAGTGAAAGTTACACACAAACATTGCTAAGAGTACTAAGAGGATACTTGATGATAAGATGGTGATGAAGATAATGATTAAGCACTGCTTTGTGCCACCTCTAACCATACCCTATCTCTCCCCAAGCATACACTCATAGCTGTAGTTTATTAAATTTGGACATTGCTGCTTTACCTCCTAAAGATCATGATTTAGCTCTCTTACATCACCCTCCCCTCTCTTCATTCTCCTAATGTAGCTCTATTTCTATTTTTGGTCAAATCAATAAACAGAGGTTACTTTATTAGGTCCACATTGACAATGTTCTTTGTAGAGCTAAGGAGAGCATTTTGACCACATTGTCCTTCTTGTATAGCTGTGTCTTTCTTTTCTAATGTCCTAATATTCTTTTCTTCGGTTAGACAAAAAACACAAAAACAAGGTCTCTGTGGTATCAGATACAGAGTTATCCTTTCCCCCACCCCCGCCCAGGAGAAAAGCTCCCTTCCAATGGCCTCTGTCCCCCTACTACAATCTGGGTTGTCCTGACATTATTCAGGGGCTTTGATTTGGGCAGTTGAGGAAGAAGATTTGCTTCATTGACGGTAGTGATTAGCACTTCTCCCCAAAATCCAAAGGCATAGGGGGCAGGTGCAGTGACTCACGCCTGTAATCCCAGCACTTTGGGAGGCCAAGGCGGGCAGATGACGAGGTCAGGAGTTCGAGACCAGCCTGGCCAACATCGTGAAACCCCGTCTCTACTAAAGATACAAAAATTGGCTGGTTGTGGTGGCGTGTGCCTGTAATCTCAGCTACTCGGGAGGCTGAGGCACAAGAATAACTTGAACCCAGGAGGCGGAGGTTGCAGTGAGCAGAGATTGTGCCATTGCACTCCAGCCTGGCGACAGAGCAAGATTCCGTCTCAAGGAAAACAAACAAACAAGACAAAGGGATGGCAATGGGTCGATGGGCCCCTCACAGAGGTTGTAACTGGGGACATGTCCCAGGTCCAGCCTTGCTGTGGTGATACATTGTTCTTTAAACCTCCATTCCCTTTTGGGCAACAGAGGCCCCCTGTCTGAGCAACAGGATCTCCTGCGCTACTCCCATCTCTTTCTATGACTCCAATGCCTTCCCCTAGTCTGAGTCTTTCATCCTGAGCAGCCCCCAGGCTTCAGCAGGTGGACAGGAAGCCCGCCATTGAAGACGTTCCCTGTGCATCCTGGGATGGGAGGGACTTTGGTACTCAGATACCAGGGGTCCAGGTGGACACTACCACTGGGTCAGCTTTTCTTGGCAGCATCCCTCCCAGTGTGACCCTCGGGCTTTTCTGCCACCTTAAATTATGCACCTGTTAGATCAAGCATCTCCACCTACATGTCCCAAGGACAAACACTAGTACCAATTGTCAGGGGCCATGCCCAAACCCACAATGAGGCAGGAGCCCTTTCCTTAACATCCTCCTGATTAGGAGCACGCCTCCTTTTTCCTGGGAGTCAGTACAGCACATTGTTATGCTGCGCCTGTGTCCTGTTTGGCTTGCTTCCTGCCTTTTGGGGCCAGCCTGGAAAATAAAAAGCCACATTATGCTTCAAAGGAGGCTCCCTTGGTTACCCTGAGAGGGGCTGTGAAATGGCCTTTCCAAAAAGACCTTCATTTTGTTTTTAGGCAAGAGTCTTTGTTCTCCCAAGTCCTTCTGAAGGAAAGGGAGATAATAGCCAAGGATGTGTTACATGTTTCCTGTTTTACATATATTGATGGAAAACAGGCTGAAAGAAAACATACCAGTATTTTAGTAGTTGTTATCTCTGGATATGAATGTAGAAGTGATACTTTTTCTTTTTTATACTTTTCTGCATTTTTCTTTTTGTTTTTATTCTTTTTGCTTGTTTTCTTTTTTACCTTTCTCTCTTTCCCCTCCCTTCCTTCCTTCCTTTCTTTTCTTTTTGTTTCTTTTCTTTTCTTTTCCTTTCTTTCTTTCCTTTTTAGACAGAGTCTTGTTCTGTCACCCAGACTGGAGTGCAGTGGCACGATCTTGGCTCACTGCAATCTCTGCCACTTGGGTTCAAGCGATTCTCCTGCTTCAGCCGCCCAAGTAGCTGGGATTATAGGCGTGCACCAATAAGTCCAGCTAGTTTTTGTATTTTTAGTAGAGATGGGGTTTTGCTATTTTAGCGAGGCTGGTCTTGAACTCCTGGCCTAAAGTGATTTGACCACCTTGGCCTCCCAAAGTCCTGGGATTGCAGGCATGAGCCACTGCATTAGGCCCACTTTTCTGCATTTTTCTAACTGCAGAAACTATATCTAATTTTTGAAACTATGTCTTCCATCTGGCAGGGCACCATGGCTCGCACCTGTAATTTCAGCACTTTGGGAGGCAAAGACAGGCAGATCACTTGAGGTCAGGAGTTCGAGACCAGACTGGCCAACGTGGTGAAAGTTCATCTCTACTAAAAATACAAAAAAATTAGCCAGGTGTGGTGGTGCATGCCTGTAGTCCCAGGTACTTAGGAGGCTGAGGCAGGAGAATCGTTTGAACACAGGAGGTGGAGGTTGCCGTGAGCCAAGATTGAGCCACTGCATTTCGTCCTGGGTGACAGAGGGAGAAAGAAAGAAAGAAAGAGAGAAAGAGAGAAAGAGAGAGAGAGAGAAGAAGAGAAGAAGAGAAGAAGAGAAGAGAAGAGAAGAGAAAGAGAAAGGGAAACTATATCCCCATGAAATGCTATTTAACAAATGTTTTAAAAATATTTAAATATATATAACATAGCAGGAGTAAAAGAGGCATTTTGAGTTTGAATTGGAGTCAGATCTATGTGGACACATATGCCACTGGTGTGCTGGGAGCAGAGGTCTCCTTTGTGAGGATGGGCACTCCAGAATGTCAGAGATGGTTACTCACAGCTGTTTCCCCAGCACCAGCAGTAGGCACTCAAAATATGTTTCTAAAACACACTAATGAGTGAATGATGGGGGAGGAATTCGTGTAGGTTGAGCCCGATCCAATCAGGAACTTGGTTGGCACCAGGGAGGCAGCCAGACTAGGCGTCCCTCCGCTTTGTCTCTCAGCCCAGCCTTTAATGTCCTGGGAGAACAGGATGTTGTAAGTAAAGACGGAAAGGCCATCATTAAAACAACAAACAATCTTGCTTTTGAGCTGCACGAAGAAAATGCATCACAGAAGGTAGAGAAAGTATGTTCACTGCCCTGCTTCCCTGTAGACCACCCACATTCTTTGGCAAAGGGGACTTCTCTGTGAAACAGAGGTGAAGCCCATTACCCTGGAGCTAAGGTGCTTGGTGAAGCAACAGTAGCAGCCAGCAGCTTAAACCTGGTTTTGAGCATGCTGGAAGCTGCTTCATTTTCACCACATAGGCACTGTTACAAAACTTCATTAGAGCACAAGACACTCTTAAAATTTTCTCCTTGTGTGGAGGATAGTGGCAGTTTCTGTCTGTGTTCCCCCCCCCCGCCCACCCCCACTTGGTCAAGCCTAAAGCTTATTCTTGAGTATCAGGAAGCAGAAGCACAATGGGAAGCGGGACTTTCCACTCCAGTCGTCCTTGAGTATGAGGTCTGGAGCCTAATCCTTTCTTGTTCACATGTACAGATTAACAACGCAATGCCCATATTGGTGTTCACAGCATTTTTGCCAAACCCCCAGCCTCTCTGGGATAGAGACCTTACTATTTGGTTCAGGTGACTACTTTCTTCACTCCTTGATGATGTACCTGCATGAAATGTCCTCAGTTGTCATTGTTCGGCCGTCAGAAACTGAGGGAGGTGGATGTTCTCAGTCCAGTGGGTCTCTGGACATCAGTTGTCCACTTGAGGTACAGGAACAAATCTTTTGTTGTTGTTGTTTGTTTTTAATTTTTTTTGTTTTTTGTTTTTTGAGACAGAGTCTTGCTCTTGTTGCCCAGCCTGGAGTGCAGAGACACAATCTTGGCTCACTGCAACCTCTGCCTCCCGGGTTCAAGCAATTCTCCTGCCTCAGCCTGCTGAGTAGCTGGGATTATAGGCGCCCACCACCACACCTGTCTAATTTTTGTATTATTAGTAGAGATGGGTTTTTGCCATGTTGACCAGGCTGGTCTTGAACTTCTGACCTTGTGATCCACCCGCCTCGGCCTCCCAAAGTGCTAGGATTACAGGTGTGAGCCACCACACCCGGCCCAGGAACAAATCTTTCTTACCTCATTTTTATCTCTAGGCTATGGAAAGGGGTGATGGGGGTGGGGGAGGATCCTCTGCATTGTATTCCCTAAAAATAGGATCAACTGGGGAGACTTGTGAGCATCCCTTGGAAGTGAAGGTGGACTGAACGTATCTGTCTGGGTGTCCACATACTCTCTTCAGACCATGTGATGGCTATTTTTTCTTGTCAACTTGGCTAGGCGATAGGGGCCAGTTGTTTGGTCAACTAGTCTGGATGCTGTTAGGAAGGTATTTTGTAGATGTGATTAACGTTGACAATTGGCGGACTTTAAGTAAAGCAGATTACCCTCCGTGATGTGGGTGGGCCTCATCCAGTCAGTTGAAGGCCTTAGGAGCAAAAGCTGCCTTGTCTGAGGAAGAAGGCATTCTGCCTCAAAACTGACTTAGAAATCCAGTCTAGATTTCCAGCCCACTGGTCTGCCCTGAAGACTTTGGGTCCAAGATTACAGTTTCAACTCTTGTCTGAATTTCTATCCAAGGGGCCTGCCCTAGATTTCAGACTTGCCAGCATCCACAATTGCGTGACTCAGTCCCTTAAAATAAATCTCAGTCTCTCTCTTTCTTATTGTTTCTGTTTCTCTGAAGAACACTGACTGAAATTTACAAAGCCTTTCTCATTGACCAAACTCTGAGGCCTCTTCTCAACTAGGCCTCCATGGCCTGCCAAGTCCAGTTTTAGCAAAAAAATTCTGCTGAGGCAGTTTATTGAGAATCACCCCTCCCCTTGATATCTAATCAGATCTCTCTCCCCTACCCCAAGTTTCCCATAGTAATTCTCTGTCTTCTCCCTCACTGGGCCCACTTGCCTATAAATCCCCACTTGTCCCTGTTTGTATTTGAAGCTGAGTTCCATCTCTCTCCCTGTCTCAGTCTGTTTGGGCTGCTGTAACAAAATATCATCAACTGGGAGGCTTATAAGCAACAGAAATTTATCTCTCACGATTCAGAAGGCTCAGAAGTCCCTGGTCAGGACATCAGCAGATTCAGTGTCTGGTAAGGGCCAATTTTCTGGTTCATGGATGATGCTTCCTGGCTGTGTCCTCATATGATGGAAGGGATGAGGGGTCTCTCCCAATACTTCTTTTAGAAGGGCACTGATCTCGTTCATGAGGGCTCTGACCTATGACATAATCATCCCTCAAAGTGCCCACCTCCTAATTCCTTCATCTTGGAAGTGAAGTTTCAACTTACGAATTTGAGGGAGATGCAAACATTGAGACCATAGCACTTCCCTATTGCAATACTCTTAAATAAACTGTCTTGCCATTTTTAACAAGTGTTTGGTGAATAATTTCTCTTTAATAATACAGACCATATACCTAAGGCCAGTAACTATAAGGACTTTATAATACTTCAGAGTCAAACTCCATTTCTCATCTGGCTGCTGCCTCCTGTGTTCCTATAGCAATCTGAAGTACTGAAGTCAAGAACAGCACATGGACTTTGCAGCATCTGGGGTGTAGCAAGCCGGGTGAAGGGGGAGACTGCCTTTTACTGTGTTCCGCCAGAGGACACAGAATGGAGGGTGGCAGCTCTAAAGAATGGGAAAGCTTCTCAATCCCTTTGGTCTAAGTGGGAAAACAAAAGAGCTGGCAGCAATCTGGGGTGAGTTAGGGCCCAGGAGCTAAAGAGCAGGCTGGTTTCATGATAATGAGCTTCTTTTGCATGTAGGATGTCTGTGGCAAGTGTATCTGCAAGACCCACAGGGACCTCAGCAATGACACATTGTGGGGTAGATTGGGAAGACAGATTAGGTAATCACAGAGTTGGAGCACCTCTCTGAGAACCAGCTGGGGCTCTGCAGGGGTGTGACAAGTGCTCACCCGGATGAGGAGCTCACAGAGACAACTGGCACATTAAACAGATTGCACTGTCATCTTCCTGACAGCACATCCGCAAAGGACCATGCTCAGCTGCCATCTTCAAGTGTGAGAGCAACTTCCTACCAAGCCCTGGGCAAGAGGCCACAAGATCCAGGTGGGAACCCAGCCTCAGACAAGTGTCCAGTAGTGAAAACGAGTCAGAAACCAGATCAGATGGGCAGGGACAACAGGGCAGAGAAGGTGAGGCCTGAGGCTTGGTGGGTACCCCAAAAGAGGCTTGGCTTGGTACAGATCATGAGTTGAGGTCCTCCTGTCTGGTAAGGAATGGTTCCAGATATGGCTGAGGCCGTTGCTTCTGAGGAGTATCATGAAGACTCCAACAGGGAAGGCCTGGGGCCGAGAGGCCAAGTCCGTCCTGTCATTTCAGCTCCCCTTCAGGGAATATGGAGATACACTAAAGGAATGTCTCTCTTTTATTGTTGAAAATGTGCACCTTTTCCTTCAGTGACCTGCATCACTGCACAGCAATAATAATCATAATAATAAAACTACCTAAAGTTTATTGAATAATTTCCTTAGGGAAAGTACATGACACACATAATTGCATGCAAACAACCCTGTAGTTCCCATTTTAAAGCTGCAAAACCCACCAGGCACAGTGGTTCACGCCTGTAATTCAAGCACTTTAGGAAGCCGAAATGAGTGTATAATGACGTCAGGAGTTCAAGACCAGCCTGGCCAACATGGTGAAACCCCATCTCTACTAAAAATACAAAAATTAGCCTGGCATGGTGGTGGGCACCTATAATCCCAGCTACTCAGAAGGCTGAGGCAGAAAATTGCTGGAACCTGGGAGGTGGAGATTGCAGTGAGCTGAGATCACACCACTGCACTCCAGCCTGGGCAACAGAGTGAGACTCCATCTAATAAAACACAAAAACAAAAAACCCTGAGGCTTATGGAGTTAGTGCCCACAAATAACACAGTGAAAACTTAATGCTAATGTAGACAATCTGAGTCAATACTTAACCATCATGTTATTTTATCTTAGCATAAAAGCTCATTCTAAAGTATGCTGACCTGAGCACATCTCAGGTATACTGAAATTACTGACAATAGCTTTAGGACCAAATGACCAGGAGCCTAAATTTGTCCCTGCTGTTTCCTGGCTGAGTGACCTCAATATGCACTGCTTATTGGCAATAAGAGTCAGATTCTTCATCTGTAAAATGAGGATGGCAATGTATGTAGTATGTAGTAATCATACAACATGATTACTTTCTGGTTTGAAACCCATCTTGAAGCCATGCCTGTGATGTGGTCAGGTGACGGCCCCATTCTGTTCATTGGGACCTTATCACACACAAGGGGATCTCTAGGTTGGCATAGTAATTTCCTCAGGACATTACCAGCCTAAGTCCTCACCTTCTGGAACAGTCTCACTTTCTCCCACTGAGTAGGAATGTAGATATTTGTATTCTCTTTCTAGAAGCAAAAGGACCTCCTCTGAAGGGTGAAGAGGAGGTATGGAGACATCAGTATCACCTGGATTCGAAGAAGAAAACCGACCATAATAAATTAGAAAACAATTTGTATTACTGCTTCAAATATTCTCTAGTTTTTAGACAGGTTGATAGTCTGCAGTGTTGTTGACTTTTTGGAAATAGTAGTTTCCAAAGTGTAAGGAGTTGGGCTTTGGAGTGAAAGATCTAGAATTAAATTTTTTTCCCACTGCCGATTAGCTGGGTAGCCTTCAGCGAGTTACTTAAATTCTCTATGCCTCAGGTTCTTTGTCAGTAGGGAAAATGCTGCATGGGGTTGTGACTGAAAACAAAATGATGCTTATAAAGCAACTATCCTGGTGATGAACACAGAATGCAAGTTCTATCAATGTCCATTCTTTTCTTCTTCATTGTTAAAAAGGTCTATGTGTGTAAAGACAGCTCACATCAGGCTAGAAGGCCTTGGTTGATTGAAGTTTCATTTCATTTTAAGAGATTTCTTGTTCCTGGGGATCTCCAACTCTGCTAGAAAGCTGATGAGTCCACATGCTGCTGGTGGGCTTAAGTCAGAGCCCTTCTAAGGGGACCAGTGGGATCATTCAGCACTAGGACTAGGACAGCACTGGCTCCCTGGGTTTCCCTGTTCCAATTCTGTGGCACAACTTCTGGCCATGGTGCTGAAAGACACTTTTCTTGATTTCCTAACTACTTTCCCTTCTCTCCACTTCCTTCAGTCACAGCGTGGCTCATGGTCTTGTGGGCAGCCTGGACTGGTCCCTGGTGAGTCCCCATAGATAAGCTTCACAGCTCTTCACTGGAGTCTTTTGCCCAACATAGGAAGACGATGAATTGAGGTTGGAAAATAGGAGACAGGTCAGTTCCAACAATTTCTGATTCAGTTCATTCTAATGAACAGCTCCCTGTTCAGAAAGGTAATAACAACGCTGATAATTTACATTCATTTAGTCCCTACCACTTTGCCTGTATTATTAAATTAAGTAATGATATCATATAAGCAACTCTGGCCTGATATATAGTAAGTACTTATAACTGTTGTTTTTGCTATTGTTATTTTCATTTAATTCTCTCAAATCTCTGATAAGCAGAAATTGCCATCCTCATTTTACAGATGAAGAATCTGACACTTATTGCCAATAAGCAGTACCTACTGAGTTCACTCAGCCAGAAAACAGCAGAGGCAAAATTAGGCTCCTGGTCATTTGGTCCTAAAGCTATTGTCAAAACATTACAATACATCTGAAGATCCTTCTGGCCAAATAGGCAGAGGTCAGTATGATTACTTGACCCAATCTGTTTCTTCTGAGCTCAATTCAGTGGTGCTTTGGGGCTCATATGAGCTTGCAAGAACCAATTGTGGGCATTTCTTCCCAACTCTGTGTTGGTAACATGATGTCAACCAGTGAGAATATTTGCGCCACACAACTAGGTAAACAGTGCAAATTAGGGCTTTCTAAATTTTTCTAGAGATATGGCTTAGCAGTACTTAACTAGCCCAGATTATTAAAATAAGGCATGGGTAATATCAAGGACTATCATATATGCCTGTGGATTTTAGTCTATGGTTTTCTGACTACATATATACCATGAGAGAGAAATGGGATTCAACACAATTGGTGTTATTTATTTCTGCATAACAAATTACTCTGAAATTCAGTGGCTTAAACAACAATAAATACGTATTGTATCTCAGAGTTTCTTCAGGCCAGAAATCTGGAAGAGACTTAGTTGGCTCTGTTTGGTGGTTCTGGCTTGAAGTCTCTTATGAAATAGAGGCAAAATGGCAGCTGGGCCTCCAGTCACCTGAACAAAGTTGTGCCACTCACATGGTCGGCAAATTCATGGTGGCTGTTGTCAGGAAACCTGAAGTCCTGATCACATGGACTTCAGAGAGCGCCACTTGAATGTTTTCACAACGTGGCACCAACCTTCTCCAGGGTGAATAATCTGAGAGAGCAAAGTAAAAGCTGCAATATCTTTTATTAACATCAAATTCTACCATTTCCACAATATCCTACTGGTCACACATCAGCCCTATTCTGTGCAAGAGATAACTACACAAGGGCATGAATAGCAGGAGATGAGAATCATTTGAGGAATCTTGAAATTGACTACCATGATTGTACAGAGAAATTGTGATTCCTTCATCCTTCAGGGCTGACAGCAAATAATTTTCTCCTAAATCCCATGCCACTTGCCTGACGGCTGTAGCGCAAAGGTTTTTCTAAGCAATGAAGAATGATGGCTATTGGATAAGAAAGCAAATGACAGTGTCTACCCCAACATTATAGACTCCCTAGATAAGAAACTCTTCTTGTACTCACCATACAATTAGCCTTTACATGTTTGCTCCCAGCTTATTAACCAGAATAAATTCCTCTTGTGTCTCTTTTGCTTGGTTTGTACAAGCCATCTTTGTGTCTCTCTTATTGAATAGACAGCCTTTTCAGGGGGTGGGGCTGAGACCAAGAATTAATCTCTGGGCAGTGAGTAAGGGGGAAAATGAAGCTAATATGGAAAATAAAGTTAGGTTCTTTGGCTCTGAGAAGATAAGAGCAGATGATGCCTCTATCCCAATTGGCCTGATCTCAGGTGCATTATTCTGAAGCTGCTGCTCGTTGAGTTAATGTCCAGGCTAAAGGAGAATGTGTATGACTGGCCTAAAGGCAGTTGTCTTTGGAAGTATTTGAAACATTTTCAGTACAGTGTACAGTGAAGGAAAGGAAAGAGAGGGGAAAGCAGTTTTACAACAAAAAGTGTTTATGATTATTAACATTTGATTTCTTCATAATTTAAATGGTGCAGTAAGTTCAAAAAAAGAAAAATATTGTTGCCTTGACTTAGCAGATTGCGTTTTTCACTCAAAACTTTAGTATGAAGAGCTCGAAATAGTAACTAGTTAACACATCTTCACCTTGTAAAAATGTTTGGATAAAGCAGACACTACGAACTGTCCTTATTCCTTTTAATAAAGCAGACACTACGAACTGTCCTTATTCCTTATTCCTTTTAACCTCCAAATTGAATGCATAAATCCAAGGGTTCTCAAATAGAAAACATATTTTTCTAATAACAGAGATAGCTGAGTCTGGGATAAAATGCCTTGACTGTAGCATTTCTTATTAATTAGATTAATTGTCGGGTTCACCTATAGCGTGTGTTTTGTGTAGGAAATCACACCAAGCCCAAGGCGTGCCAGACTTACTTGAGCCATTCGTGATGGAATAACCAGTCAAGCAGATTAACCAACTACTCAGACAGTGGTATCTGGATTTCTGAAAGATACACGATGAATGCCTTATTACCACTAGGACAAAAGTGAGGAATGGAGGCTGGATATTTTAGAGAGAGTCATAATTGGTTTTGGTTGTCTTGAAGGGGTCCCAAACGACAATCTCTATTGACCTGAAATGAGTTTCCCTTTCTTCCTCCTAGAAGCTATTAATATATTCTTGTCAAATTCTAACCTGTAATAGTCAGGGTTCAATTAGAGAAGCAAACCACTGGGATATTACATATGCTAGTGATTTGTTAGTAGGATTTGACCTTACATAGGCTGGTAAGATATTTAACCATCTTAGAAACTGGTTAAATAGTCTCTATAGGGCTGTCATCTTCATATCTGTTGCTGAACCATGAAGTCCTCAGGGCAGGCTGGGAAGGGAAGGGAAGATGATTGCAAAGTGGAAGAGATCAAGGACAAGCTGGAGGTGACAAGCATGAGCTGAAATGAACACAGAAGGACTGGAACCCATGTTAGTATTGCGCTGCCTCCAATTTTAAATACACAGTGTCTTGTAAGAAAAGCTGGTGCTCTTCTTCATGAAGATGAACACATGTCTTACCCATGAGTGGAGAAGCTGAAGTACAAATTCAGGGGAGAATGGAGCAACTGCAAGCCTGACTAGTGTCCCATGCCAACGAGGTGACCCAGTAGATAAGTGACAAGGTACATGAGCTGCCTGGTGCCCTTGCATAGGCTTTTCAAGTGTTAGAAAAATGTCTCCATGCCTTGTGGCCAAGCCTAACTGGAAACAAGCAGGGAAGGGATTCTAGGAAACCTGCTTCCACCTAGGCAAGCTGATGTGTTACTTAGCCACCACACCACTTCACAGGCTAAAGCATTAGGTTCCTGGTGCAAAGTCCTGCTATTCATTCTATCAGCTGTCCATAAATCTGATGACTTCAGCATCCAATATCTGTGACTCTTGTTTCCTTGACATCCTTATTACCAGTGAACTCCTTGTCCACGCTACCTCATCCATGACTTGTATAGTCATCCTTGACCTTGTGTCCCCTCCAAGATGGTCCACCTTCATAGTCTAATTAGAATTTCATTCTCTCTGACTTCTCCTTTCCAACCAACTTGCATGCTCACATACCCACTCTGTGTTTTTACTTCATTAGGATTTCTAGTCTGTTGACTCTTTTGCTTTCATCCAAAGTGTCACCTCTTTCTCTTCATTATACTCCTCAGTAGGAATAGATTCTCAACACTGTCACTTTAATGGCCCTAAACCTTATCTTTCTGCTTTTTTTTCTCATGGTCATCAACAAAACCCCACCTCTGGATGAACCCAAATAGTTTCCTCTCAAGGCCTTACCTGAGCAGCCAAAAGGTGCTAGAGGAACTTCAACAACAGGACTATAGTCACTTACCTCAAATGATCATGGTTACTGTCCCAAGCTTCTCTTACTATACCCTCCAGTCAACTTATATTTTTATATGAAACAAAATCTATAATTTTATTAATTTATATATGAAAAACAGTTATAGATATACATGCAGCTGTACGAAATAATACAGAGATCCAGGCTGGGTGCAGTGGCTCATGCCTATAATCCCAGCACTTTGGGAGGCCGAGGTGGGTGAATCACTTGAAGTCAAGAGATCGAGATCATCCTGGCCAACATGGTGAAACCCCATCTCTACTAAAAATACAAAAACTAGCCAAACGTGATGGTACATGCCTGTAGTCCCAGCTACTTGGGATGCTGAGGCAGGAGAAAGGCCTGAATCCAGGAGGCAGAGGTTGCAGTGAGCCGAGATTGAACTTCAGCCTGGGTGACAGAGCAAAATTGTCTCAAAAAAAAAAGGAAAGAAAAATAATACAGAGATCCTTTGCATAGCTTTCCCAGTTTCCTCCAATGGTAATATTTTGCAGAATTATAGCATAATATGACAACAAGAATACTAACATTGATATAACTCACTGATCTTATGCCAATTTCCATTTTTCTTGTCCTCATTTGTGTGTGTGTTTATAAATTCTATACAATTTTATCACCTGTGTAGGTTCGTGTATTCTTTATCATAACAAAGATACTAAACAACTATAACAGCACAAGGATTCATCATGTATTCTTTTATAGTCACCCCCACCTTCCTCGCACCCCTGCCCCATCCCTAACTCCAGAAAAATCCTAATCTGTCTTCCATTTCTAAAATTTTGTCATTTCACAAATGTTATATAGATGGGCTCATTCAGTATGTAACCTTTTGTTACAGGGATTTTTTCTCAGTATAAGCTTCTGGAGATTCATCCAGATGGTTGTGTATACCAATATTTCATTCTTTTTGATTACTGAATAGTATTCCATGTACGTACATACTACAGTTTGTTTAATCATTCACCGTTTGAAGGAGAGCTATGTTTATTCCACTGTGGGGCAAAAAGCTGTTATCAACATTTGGGTATAGGTTTTTTGTGTGAACAAAAGCCTTCATTTCCCTGGAATAAATGTCCGGAGGTGTACTAGGTGGTATGGTGGTTGCACGTTCAATTTTTAAGAAAACTACCAAGCTGTCTTTCAGAGTGGCTGTGCCATTTTACATGCCCAGCAGCAATGTGTCAGTGGTGAATTTTCCGCAATTCTCACTGGCATTGATGTTGTCTCTGTATTTATTTATTTGTTTATAATGACGGGGTCTCACTACATTGCCCAGGCTGATCTCAGACTCCTGTGCTCAAGTAATCCTTCTGCCTCAGCCTCCTAAAATTTTGGGATTACAGGCATGAGCCAACATATGTGGCCTGTTTTAAATTTCAGTCATTTTGATAGCTATGTGAGGTTATCTCATTCTGGTTTTAATTTGCATTTTCTTAGTGGGTAATAAGGTTGAACATCTTTTCATGTGCTTATTTGCCATCTGTATATTCTCTTCAGTACAATATCTCTACATATATTTGCCCACTTTGAGTTGCATTATTTTTTAACTGTTGAGACTTGAGGTTCTTTATATACTCTAGACAGCAGCACTTTGTCAGGCATAGTTTCCAAATATTTTCTTCCATTCTGGAGCTTTTCTTTTCATCCTCATGACAGAGTCCTTTTGCAGATCAAAAGTTTTTAATTTTATGAAGAGGAATTTATCAGGTTTTCCTTTCATGACTTATCCTTTTGGTATCAATTCTAAGAACATTCTGCCTGGCCCTCTATTCTGTAGATTTTCTCCCAAGTTTTTTACTAAAAGTTGTATAGTTTTACATTTTATATCTATATCCGTGATCTACTTTGAGTTAATTTTTGTGTAAGATGTAGGACATATGTCAGGTTTCTTTTTGTTTGTTGTTTATTTATTTTTGCCTGTGGATGTCCAGTTGCACCATTTGTTGGAAGATTATCCTTCTGTTGAATTGCTTCTGCACCATTGTCAAAATCAGTTGGGTATGTTGGTATGGGTTTGTTTCTGGGTTCTCTGTGCTGTTCCACTGATCTGTGTGACTATCCTTCCGCCAATTTACACAGTCTTGGTTACTGTAGCTCTGTGTATTAAAATCGAATAGACAGATTTCTCCTTCTTTATTTTTCTTTTCCAAAAACTTTAAAGTAATCTTGCTTTTTTGCCTTTGTTATGAATTTGAGAATAATCTATAGCTACAAACATTTTGCTAGGATTTTAATAGTCATTGCTTTCTACCTGTATATCAATTTGGGGAGAATTAATATTTAACAGTGCTGAGTAGTCCAGTTCATGAACATGATGTGTCTTTCTGTGCATCCGGATATTCTTTGATTTCTTTCATCAGCATTGCATAGTTTTCAGTATACAAATCCTGCATATGTTATTTTATATTTGCCCCTAAGTATTTAATTTTCTTTGAGCAATTGTAAGCGGTATTGTATTCTAATTTTCAGTTTCCATGTGTTGCTAGTATACAGAAAAAATTTGCTTTTTAGATGTTTATCCTGCAGCCTGCATTGATGATGAATTAATTCTGGGAGCTTATTTGTAGATGCCTTGGGATTTTCTATGCAGACAATCATGTCATCTGCAAATTGAAGCAGTTTGATTTCTTCCTTTCTAACCTGTATGCACTTTATTTCCTTTTCTTGCCTTAATTGCACTAGCTAGAAATTCTAGCACTATGTTGAATAAGATTGGCGAGAGCAGACAGCTTGCTTTGCTCCTGATCTCAGGAGGAAAGAATTCAATTTTTCACCATTAAATATGTTAGCTATAAGTTTTTGTAGATTTTGTATCAAGTTAAAGAAGTTCTCCTCTATTCTTATATTTCTGAGAGTTTTTGCTATGAATAGGTGTTGAATTTTGTCTAGTACCTTTTCTATATCTATTGATATGATCATGGGATTTTAAATTATTTAGTATGTTTGTATGGTGGGTTACAATGATTAATTTTCCCATTTTAAAATTAGCCTTGTATCCCTGGGAATAAACCCTATTTGATGGTGGTATATAATTCTTTTTGTAAGTTGTTAATTTCTATTTTATAATATTCTGTTAAAGATTTTTGTATCTATATTCTTGAGAGATATTGGTCTGTAGTTTTATTTTCTTGTCATGTCTGGTTTGGGTATCAAGTTAATACTAACTTCATAAAATGAATTGAGAAGTGTTTCCTCTGCTTCCATTTTCTAGCCAATATTGCATAGAATGGGTATTCATTCTTCTTTAAACATTTGATGGAATTCTCTAATAAAATCATCCGGGTCTGGAGTTTCTTTTTTAAGAATTTTGAAATTATAAATTCATTTTACTTATTAGTTGTTGGGCTATTTAGTTACTTTTTTTTTTTTTTTTTTTTTTTTTGAGATGGAATCTTGCTCTGTCACCCATGCTGGAGTGTAATAATATGATCTCAGCTCACTGCAACCTCCGCCTCCCAAATTCGAACGATTCTCGTGTCTCAACCTCCCTAGTAGCTGGGATAACAGGCACGTGCCACAACACCAAGCTAAAAGGCTACTTAAGTTATCTGTTTCATATTGGGTGAACTGTAGTAGTTTGTGCTTTTTTGAGGGATTGATCCATTTCATCTAGGCTCGGAGATTTATGAGTGTAGATTATAGTATTTCCATATTATCCTTTTGCTGTCTGCAGGATCTATAGAGAGATCCCAGTTTCATTCTTGATATTTGAGATTTTAGTCTTCTCTCTTTTATTCTTTGTCATTCTTACAAGAGTTTTGTGAATTTACCTTTTCAAAAAAAAACTCTTTGTTTTATTGGTTTTCTGTAGATTTGTGTTTTTAATTTAAGTGATTTTGCTGTTATTTATGTATATATTTATTTATTTTTGAGACAGAGTTTCCCTCTTGTCACCCAGGCTGGAGTGCAATGGCACAATCTTGGTTCACTGCAACCTCTGCCTCCTGGGTTCAAGCGATTCTCCTGCCTTAGCCTCTGGAGTAGCTGAGATAACAGGTGTGCACCACCATGCCTGGCTAAATTTTCTTGTATTATTTGTTGAGACGGGGTTTCACCATGTTGGCCCGGCTGGTCTCAAACTCCTGTCCTCAGGTCATCCAACCGCTTTGGCCTCCCAAAGTGCTGGGATTACAGGTGTGAGCCACCGCGTCCAGTCAATTTTGTTGTTATCTGTATTATTTGCTTTATTCTGCTTGCTTTGGGCTTATTTTGCTCTTCTTTTGTAGATTCTTGAGGTGGGAGCTTAGATAATTGAGTTGAAATCTTTTCTCTTTTCTAATGAATGTATTTAGTGCTATTAATTTCCCTTTTAGCACTACTGTAGCTGTGCTTCATGCATTTTCATATGTTATATTTTTAAATTTTCATGCAGTTAAACGCATTTTAAAAATTTCCCTTGATGCTTCCCCTTTCACTCATGAATCATTTAAAAGTATTTTGTTTAGTTTGCAAGTATTGGAAGATTTTCCTATTATCTTTCTGTTGTTGATTTCTATTTTGGTTCACTGTGATTAGAGAACATACTCTGTATCATTTCAGTTATTTTGAATTTTTTGGCCGAGTATGGTGGCTCACACCTGTAATCCCAGCACTTTGGGAGGCCAAGACTAGCCTGGCCAACCTGGCGAAACCCTGCCTCTACTAAAAATACAAAAATTAGCTGGGCGTGGTGGCACATGCCTCTAATCCCAGCTACTAGGGAGGCTGAGGCATGAGATTTGCTTGAACTTGGGAGGCGGAGGATGCAGTGAGCTGAGATCATGCCACTACACTCCGTGACACAAGATATTACCTATCAGGGTATATGTTCTATGGGCATTTGAAAAGTATGTGTATTCTGCTACTGATGAGTGGAACATTCTATAAATGTTAATTAGATACTGTTCCTTGATGGTGTGTTGAGTTCTTTGTACATCCTGGCTTATTTTCTGCCTAGTGGTTCTCACAATTATTGAGAGGGAGTTATTGAAGTTTCCATTGTTTAATTCTGCTTTCAATTCCATCAGTTTTTGCTTCACATGTTTTTCAGCTCTGGCATTTGGTGCACACACATTAAGAATTATTAAGTCTTCTTGGAAGATTTCCACTTTATCATATATAGGGTTCTTCTCTCTCTTTGGCAATTTTCTTTGCTCTGACATCCACTTTATCTGACATTAGTGGAGCTGCTCCTGCTTTATTTTGTTTAACATTTCTTCTCTCCCCTCCGTTATGCTGTTGAGCCCATCCAGAGTTTTTCTTTATATAATCTATTTCCTAGATGAGTTTTTCTAGTTCTTTTCATTTGTTTCATGCACGTTCCAAATTTTTTGTTAAAAAAATATTGGCTGGGTGCAGTGGCTTACACCTGTAATCCCAGCACTTTGGGAGGCCAAGGCAGGCCAACTGCTTGAGGCCAGGAGTTTGAGACCAGCCTGGCCAACATGGTGAAACCCCCACTCTACTAAAAATACAAAAAATTAGCTGGGCGTGGTGGTGTGTGCCTGTAATCACAGTTACTCGGGAGGCTGAGGCTCGAGAATTGCCTGAACCCGGGAGGTAGTGGCTGTAGTGAGCCGAGACTGGGCCACTGCACTCCAGCCAGGGCAACAGAGCAAGACTCTGTCTCAAAACACACACACACACACCCACAAACTATATATATATATAAAATAAATATACTATATATATTATATAAGGGCTGCTTTGAAGCATATATTATATATATTATATATGGGCTGCTTTGAAGTCTTTGTCAGATAATCCTAATCAATTTCTCATCTTAGCATTAGCATCTATAATTGTTTGTTTTTCATCTAGTTTGAGATCTTCCTGTTTCTTCATATGATGAGTAATTTTCACTTGCAATCTGGATATTTTCCTATAATATGAGCCTGTGGATCTTATTGAAACTTTCTGTTTTAGCTGGGATTCCCTGGCACTTTTCTGGCAAGGGAAGAAGGGGTCACCTCTTTGTTACTTCCAGGTAGAAGTAGAAGTCCAGGTTCTCCACCTGGCCTCTGTTGACATCTGAGATTGGGGGAGGGCCCCTCATTACTGCCAGATGGAAGTGGAAGTCCAGGTTGCCCATGTGGTCTCCACTGACAATTTGGGGTGGGCTCATTACTGATTATTGAGAATAAACGTCTCAGTTCCCTACTTAGACTTACCTGACATCATCTCAAAAGGGGTCTTTGTTGCCTTTTTACAGCCCTGCCAGAATGGAAGTCTAGGCTCCCCATTCACCCTTTGCTGGGCTGGTGGGGATGGGGGCCATGGTCTTTTCCATGGAGTTTTGCTGGAGTGGGACAGCTATTACCTAAAGGCTGCCCCTTTCCCATTTATTTGGCTAAACACATCAGGCCTTTATTGGGGCTGTATTTTTTTTTTTTTTTTTTTTTTTTTTTTTGCTGCATTAATTATCTTGACTGAGCCACTGACTTCTTCTTTAGTTTCAAATCTGGGATAAATGAGGCAAAAAGAAAACCCAGAGAACTCACCACTGTGTCATTCTTCCGTCTTGAGATCTCTAGGCAGCTTTTCCTTCTCTGCGTCTTTCAGTTTCCTGTGTTAGTTTTATACATAAAATATTGAGGGTGTTTAATGTCTCTTAGCAGGAGGAATAGGAAAGCGTTCCTCTATTTCGTTTTCCTAGAAGCAGTTCTCTCATTGTGGTTTTAATCTGCATTTATCTAATACCAAATGATGTTGAACATCTCTTCTTGTGCTTATGTGACATCTGCAATTCTCTTCCATGAAATTCAACTATTGTCTTAAGCTCTTATTCGCTCAGCCTTCTGACCATCTTATTTCCTGCTTTGTTAACAGCAGATTTTCGTCTTCTCAAAGAAAATTGAAGTCATCAAATGGGAATTTCCTCAAATTTCTAACACCAATCCCACAAATGAATCAAAATTTGCCCCCTTCAGCCTTTCTCTCCTGCTGCCTGGGGTCCTACCCTCTTTCTCTTCTCAGAACCCTATACCATTAATTATTGCTTATCTTTCCCGTATATTCAATTACTTCTCAATCAACCTCTCCCAAGAACATTTAAATCTGCTCAAGCTTCACTTAGTTAAACAAAAGCACACAGGACCTCCCCTCCGTTGTGTTATTTTGTTTCTCTTTTCTATCTCAGTCAAAATTTCTCAAAACAAACACTTCATTTGTATGAAAAAAAAATTTTAAATAGAGTGAGTGTCTTACTATGTTGCTTAGGCTGGTCTCAAACTCCTGGCCTCCAACGATCCTCCCGCTGCAGCCCAAAGTGCTGGAATTACAGGTGTGTGCCTCCATGTCTGGCAAAACAAGCACTTTCCTTTCCAGTCTGGTTTCTGTTCCCTTCCCCTCACTGAGACAGCTCTTGCTCAGGTCAATGAAGGCCACCAAATCATCAAATCCAGAGGGCATTCATCCACCCTTACTTTACTTGACCATTCTTTTTTTCTTGAAATAACCTCTTCCTTATATTTTGGGAAACTCTCACTCCAGGTTTTCTTCCTGGTGCTCTGGATACTCATTCTGGTCCCCCTTGCAGACTCTTCCTCCCCACCAGGCTATTCAGTATAGTGGATTCCTCAAGGCTCAGTCAGGCTCTTTTCTGTCTTCCATCTAAAACTTCTCCCTGGGAAACCTCATCCACCACCAGCGCTTCAGTTACCAACTCCATAGCAAAGACTTGCACATCTATATCCCCACCCAGACTTCTCTGAGCTGCAAACTCTCATATTCAATTGCCTTCTCTAAATCTCCACTTGGCTGTTACAAAGACACATCAACCAAAACAATGCCAGATAGAGCTCATGCCCTTCCCCCATAAGCCCAGTCATCTTCTGTTTCTCTTTTCTCCATTTCCACTGTCACCACCACTGTCCAAGCCATCACCATCTTTCACTTGGATGTCCATAAATAGCCTCAGCTGGACTCCCTATATCCCCTCCACCTCGATGGATGGATGGTTCTTTGTACCACAATGCCAAAATATAAATTGGATTATATCAGCTTCTGCTTAAACCCTTTTAATACCTCCAATTGCATTTAGCATCAAGCCCCAAATCCTTTTTTTTTTTTTTTTCTGAGACAAGTTCTCTCTCCGTCACCCAGGCTGGAGCGCAGTGGTACAATAACAGCTCGCTACAGCCTCGAACTCCTGGGCTTAAGCAATCCATCTGTCTTGGCCTCTTAAAGTGCTGAGGTTACAGGTGTGCATCACCATGCCCACCTAATTTTTTAAATTTATTATTTGTAAATATAGAGTCTTGCTATGTTGCCCAAGCTAGTCTCGAACTCCTGGGCTCAAGGGATCCTCCAGCCTTGCCCTCCCAAAGTGCTGGGATTACAGACTTAAGCCGCTGCACCCAGTCAGCCCCAAATCCTCAACCTGGCCTGTAAGGGTTTCTGTGTTCTGGACCCTGTCTCTTATCTAGTCTCATGTCATATCATTCCCTCCCTTTCATTTATCAGTTAAGCTCCATGGCCTTCAATCAGTGCCTTTATCCTCATCTCAAAAACATCCCAACTAAAAGGCTGTGATTTTCTCAAACCTCAGCAATATGAAGGTCCAGAGAGCCAGAGGGGAAGCCACCTCCTGTTCTAAATGTGAACATTCTCTGCTTCAGGACTTTGAGTTACGATTCCGCTCCTGCCCATTTCCAAATCTGTCCTTCATCCATCCACTTGGAGACTTCCACCACTGCCTTTAGATTGTTTCTGTCTTCTGTCTCCTATTCAGATGAATACACTCCTAATGGATCCTGGCACTGGGCCACGACATCCTTACCAGCATTGCTTCTGTGGCTCTTTTATGCTGAAGCATAGTGCTTGGTCACTATGCTTCCATGCTACAAGTCATGGAATAATGCCCCTTACACTCTGGCATTCAGCCTCTAGTAGCCCCCTTCCCTTACGTCCCCATGAGCAACCTTTCCCACCCAGCTCTGAACTTGAACGTAGGGAAAATAGGATAATTTTTGTGCAAGATGTCTGTTAGAAATTGATTTTAAAATCACAATAAAAAAATGTATTTAGGTGTAGAAGAAGCTTCTACTGAAAAATAGGTGAACAGATGGGGCTGGGGGATTTTGTGATTATTACGTAAAGCCTATATAGAGGAGAGGAAGGCACTGGGAAGGAGTATCAGGATGTGAAGTAGGACCTTTCTGCTCTGCTGAGACATGAGTTTCTAAAGTAATTGTGCATATACTATGCTTCAGGGCCTTGAGAGTTAAGAAGGGGAGAACTTGTGTCACCTCCTCAGGGAAGACTTTCTGGATCCCTCCTGCTACTTTTGAGTTTCATCTTTTCTGAGTTCCCATTGCACTTTCCATTAATTAATTAAATTAATTATTAATTTTTATTAAGATATAATTTATATACCATAGAATTCATTCTTTTAAAATGTACAATTCAGTGGTTTTCAGTATATTCAAAAGTTATAAAATCATCACCACTATTTAATTTCAGAATGTTTTCAATATCCCCAAAATAAGCCTCATACCTAGTAGCAATCACCTCTCAAACTCCTGTTCTCCCAGCCCCTGGCAACCACCAACTTACTTTCTGTCTCTATAAATTTTCCTATTCTGGAGAGTTTGTATAAATGAAATAATTCAACGTGTGATCTTTTGTGTCTGGCTTGTTTCCATGTTTATTCATATTGCAGCATGCATCAGCACTTTTTTTTATGACTGAATAATATTTCCTTGTATGGATAAGTTACACTTTACTTATTCATTCATCAGTTGATTGACATTTGGGTTGTTTCCACATTTTGCCTATTGTAAATAATGTTGCTATGAATACTGGTATACAATATTTTGTGTAGAAATATGTTTTCAATTATCTTGGGCATGTACCTAGAAGTAGAACTGCTAAGCACATGATAACTATATTTTTAGTTTTTCGAGGAACTTCCAAATTGTTTTCCAAAATGCTGTACCATTTAACACTCTTACTAGCAATGTATAAAGTTTCCAGTGCTTTCACATCCTTGCCAACACTTGTTGTTGTTGTTGTTGTTGTTGTTATTGTTATTATTATTATTATTATTATTATTATTATTATTATTATTATTTGAGACGGAATCTCGCTCTGTCGCCCGGGCTGGAGTGCAGTGGCCGGATCTCGGCTCACTGCAAGCTCCGCCTCCTGGGTTCACGCCATTCTCCTGCCTTAGCCTCGCGAGTAGCTGGGACTACAGGCGCCTGCCACCTCGCCCGGCTAGTTTTTTGTATTTTTTTTTTTTTTTAGTAGAGACAGGGTTTCACCGGGTTAGCCAGGATGGTCTCGATCTCCTGACCTCGTGATCTGCCTGTCTCGGCCTCGCAAAGTGCTGGGATTACAGGCTTGAGCCACCGTGCCTGGCCAACACTTGTTATTATTAACCTTTTCTATTTCAGCCTTTCTAGTAGATATGAAATGACATCTCATTATGGTTCTGATTTGCATTTCTCTAATAACTAACAAAGTTGAGGATTTTTCATGGGCTTATTGGTCGCTTGTGTAACCCTTTGGAGAAATATCTATATAAATGCTTAGGCCATTAAAAAATCCGTTATTTGTCCTTTTACTGTTGAACTCTAAGAGTTTTAAAATACATTCTGAATACTAGTGACGTATAAGATATATAATTTGCAAATGTTTCCCCCAGTCTGTGGGCTGTATTTTCATGTTCTTGAGCATTTTTTGAAGCACAAATGTTCTTAATTTTGAAAAAGTCCAGTTTAGCCATTTTTATTATTGTTTGACTTGTGCTTTTCTTACTCTATGTAAGCAACCACTGCCTAATCCAAGGTTATTAATATTTATGCCTATGTTTTATTCTAGAGTTTTATCAATTTAGCCTCAGTTTTCTCACATATGCAATGCAGATAATACAACTTAAGATCATAATACTGTCATCTTAATATTGTTCAGAGGCTTGGATATGTTGACACATGGAAAGCCCATAATAAAGGGTTAGACTCTGCTGTTTCATAATTATGAGTGTTTGTTCTTCTTACCTTCCTAACTTCAAGGAGTCCTTTAATCACTTCCTGTTTAACTTGAGCAAGAGTTGGCAAATACACCTGCTAACAGCAACTGATAAACAATGGTATCTGTAGCTTTCTAATGCCTGAGCTTCTACAAAGACTATCTTTAAACCCAGGTAGGCTGAACAACAAGGTGCTCTATCCATGGGGCTCATGCACTAACATCACTGTGAACAGAGAACACCTGCTGTCTGTGGTACTGGCCAGCTGTGAAGAGAAGGAAAGTGAGGCTGTTTTCCTGGAGTAGTTGGGGCATTAGAACTGGGGGAAGGCAGGCAGTCTCAGAACTTACCTAAAAAGAGATGCAACCCACAGACTCCTAGAAAGCAAAGCAGAGTGGATTGCAGATTTCTAAGATGGTAGTCATGGGAGAGGAGGCTTATCCCCCATTCACCACCTTAAACATTTGATAGGAGAAGTTATGCTGGGATTTCTTTAATTTATTTATATTTCCTGGTGTGTGTGTGTGTGTGTTTTCTCAAAGAAAATGCTTTAGTTTTTTGGGGGTGGGGGTTGTAGGGGGAGATGAAGTCTTGCTCTGTTGCCAGGCTGGAGTGCAGTGGCACAATCTCGGCTGACTACAACCTCTACCTCCCAGGTTCAAGCGATTCTCCTACCTCAGCCTCCCAAGTAGCTGGAATTACAGGCACATGCCACCATTCCTGGCTAATTTTTGTATTTTTAATGGAGATGGTTTTTATCATGTTGGCTAGGCTGGTCTTGAACTCCTGACCTCAAGTGATCCGCCTGCCTCGGCCTCCCAAAGTGTGGGATTACAGGCGTGAGCCACCATGCCTGGCCGAAGTGTAAGGCACCTACTTCCAGCCGGAATTGAACCAGTGACCTAAGGATTGCTTCAGTTTTTTTTAAAAAGTTTGAAAACAACTGATATAACCCAACCCATCATAAATGAAAATGCAGCCCAGAAAAATTCAGTGACTCACCCAAAGTCACACAGGAAGGGAGCAGCAAAGCTGGAACTCCCAAGTAGGTGTCTATTCTGACCAGGAGACCAAGATTCTTTCCATCTCACCTGCTACCTCCCTGTTAAGTCACCTCCCACAGCATCTGAAAAATTCTTAGCATGTGCTGACTTGAGTCGTAGAATATCTTTGGTCGTAGATATATTGTCTCCAGGAATAGATTTATCCAATCACAGATGTTTGGATCTGCAGGGCGTGGGGACTAGATTTAGGATCAAGAGGATGGATTCTAAACTCAGGTTCTGATGGATCTGGGGTGCCAGTTAACCTGTGCACATCTCACATTTTTCACCTGAAAAATGGGATTCTAAATTCTCTTCCTGTTACCTTTCTTTCATTGTTCTGAGGCTCGCTCAAACAAAAGATATGAACAAGATGTTTAATTGTATTCATTTAGATCTTCATTTATTCCTTTAGTAGCAGAATATTGATGCTCATGGCTTTATTTCGTTTAGAGAATCACTAGTTCTAACCTTCTCATCACGGGGTTTTTCTTCTGATTCCCGAGCTGTCAGGGAGAGGCTGTGCTAATGGCTGAAAGTTTGTCACTCTGTCCCACACCTAGAGGATGCCATGTGATGTGGGTGACTCCACCCAGGACATCTCCCATCAGCTCTTACTCATATTTCCAGATGCTCACTAGACTCAGATACCTGAGTATCTAAGAGGCATCTGTATTTACTCTCCCCCAAGCCTGATTTGTCTTCCTCATCTTAGTATATGGCACCTCCAAAACCCTAGGTACCATCCTTATGTACTCCCATGTCCTTGATTCTCACTTCATTTACAAATGGAAATGGAAATTTTCTCTTCAGCATCCATTCTGCCCTCCCCCACTACTCAGCAACTATGTCATTTGTGTAGGACTGACTACACCCCTACCTTTATTGGTCCCAGCAAATTAAAATAGTTTCACCCCCTTACCTATGGTGATGGTTTCCAATAAACCCCATCTAAGCTAAGCTACTCATTCCATTGGCAGCTGGGGATTAATGGGAGTATTAAGCCAACTATCACGTTAATTCTCCTGGAAACAGGAATTTGTTTAGAAGTGATCCAATCAAGCCCCAACTCAAGATTTTTGTTTTGTGGTTATTGGGAATAATGCTTGCTTCCTCCTATATGTGAACAGAACTAACTCACAATCATGTACATATATTGTTCTTGGAGTCATCTTGCAGTTATTAATAAAGTTAGCATACGAATAAATGGACACATAGAGAGTGGGAGAGAAAAAGGGTAGGCCTGAGAATCACAGAAAAATAAACCTGGAGACCTGATCAAACCTTGCCTGAAGCCTCCACTCTTCCACTTTTCATTTGTGTGAATCTGTAAGTTGCACTTATTTTTCAGACAGTTAATGTTTACATTTTCTGTTACCTGAAATCAAAAGCACCCAAACTGATAAACTTACTTAAACCACTAGCAAGTCATGTAATACCTGTTTCCAAAACTGTATACCAAATCTGTCCATATCTCACTGTTATTGTCACCACCACCTAGTTCAAGGCAGCAGCATCTTTGGTCTGGACTATTGTAACAATCCCTACTTCAATTTTCAGCCTCTACTGTTCAATGTAGCCCCCAAACAGCAGCCAGAGAGATCAGTTAAAAATGGAAACCAGATCTGGTTACTTTCTTGATGAAAACCTTTCAAAGAGTCTCATTTGCTCTTGAAATAAAACTCGTTGGCCAGGTGTGGTGGCTCACGCCTGTAATCCCAGCACTTTGGGAGGCCGAGGCGGGCGGATCACGAGGTCAGGAGATCGAGACCATCCTGGCTAACACGGTGAAACCCCATCTCTACTAAAAATACAAAAAGTTAACCGGGCATGGTGGTGGGCACCTGTAGTCCCAGCTACTCGGGAGACTGAGGCAGGAGAATGGCGTGAACCCAGGAGGTGGAGCTTGCACTGAGCCGAGATCGTGCCACTGCACTCCAGGCTGGGTGACAGAGTGAGACTCCATCTCAAAAAATCAAAATAATAATAATAATAATGATAATAATAATACAATAAAACTCACTGTTCCCCTTCCCCGTCCCAGCCAGCCCTACTGGATGGACATGGTCCCTGCATCTCCTGTTGCTTCTCTTTGGGTTTTCTGCCCCAGCCTCATGCCTCTTTATGCTCCTCGAACAGCCACTCCCTTTCCCACTTGCTGTTCCCTCTGCCTGAAATATTTTTCTTTTGCCCTCACCTGACAGCCTTATTATTATCCTTTAAGTCACAGCTCGAATATCACTTCTTCAGAGAGGTCTTTCCCAACCACCTCTCCCAGCTTCCCTATCTGTTCCCTAGTTTATGTCCTCCAAAGTGCTTATCAAAATTTGTAACGATCTCTTATACATTTACTTGTTTATTGTCAGTACAATGTAAGCCCCTCATGAGGACCTTGTCTGTCTTGTTTAAACTTTGTCCTTGACTTATAGTTAGGCTCAATAAATATTTGTTGAATTGTTGTTGAATGAACACCCAACAGCTGCTCTGCAACAGGAAATACCATAGGGAGGTGCACCAGGGCGCCACCCAGTGGCATCTTAGGCCTGGCATGGAGGTTTTCAGAGCTCAGTCCAATGACACAACCTGAAACATTGATCTGAATCATCTGGCAGGTGAGAGACAATGAACATCCAGTCAGAGGATGGGAAGTGACAGAGGCGAAGCTACGATCATAATCAGTTGCTTTGGCTTAACACACTGCAACTTCAGTAACATCGGTTTACTTGGGAATTTGTTAGAAATGCACCCTCGGTCCCTACCCGGGCCTACTGAACCAGGCAGATGGTTCAGATCTTGTTATCTGCCTTTAACAAGATCCCAGGTGATTTGTGTGCACCGAAGAGTTTGAGAAGTGCTGCCCTACAGCATCTTGGATGTGTACTGCCTGCACTGATACCCAGAAATCCCTGTGCCGGGAGGCACTGACCAAGCTTTCTCATTTACTCTATGACCTTAAGCAGTATTGTTAACCTCTTATTCTTTAGTGTCTCCACTAAAAGCCCTGGCCCTATTATCTTGTAGATGATATCATGATAATAAAATAAAAAGCCTTGAGCTGAGGCTGTCCCGCTGGCCTGTGGTCTTTGGAATTTAGGGGACTTAGTAAGAGAAAGATGAGAGCAAGCCATAGAACAAGAGCAAGTGAAGAAGAATGAACACCTAGAGAGAAATATATATTCATATCAAACAGCAAACCATGGCCTCAGAGATAACTCAGAGTAGATCTCAGCTGAATCATTCTTCATGAAACAGAACTGTTCATACCACTCCCCAAAAGTGGTAGTTCTCACTCATGGCTGCATATTAGAATCACCTGGGAGCTTAAAAAGCCCAAGCCAGCCAGCCCTTTAAACCTACCACATCAGAATCACTGTGCCAGGGACCTAGACAGCTATAATCTGTAAAGCTCTCTGATGCTTCTCAAGTTATAAGGTGCACACAAACCAATTCTGGGGGCGGGGTGTTAAAATGAAGATTTGGATTGAGGAGGTCTGAGCTGGGCCCTGAGACTTGAGGGCCTGAGACATTTCTTTATTAAAATTTTTTATTTTATTTTACGTATGTATGTATGTATGTGTGTATGTTTGTATTTACAGAGACAAGGTCCCGCTATGTTGCCCCAGCTGGTGTCCAGCTGTTGGACTCAAGTGATCCTCCCATCTCAGCCTCCCAAAGTGCTGGGATTACAGGCATGAGCCACCGCGCCCAACCCTGAGACATTTTGAACAAGCTCCCAAATGAGGTTGGGGCTTCCGGTGCAGGGACAACACGTTGAGTCACCAGGCCCCAGCTGATTCAAATGTGCAAACGAAGTTGAGAACTGTGCTTGTGAGGATGTTGTGGGGATTAAATGAGAGAGTAGTTGGGACACCTGTGGTGTGTAATTGCCAGTCAATTATCATAATTCTCCTACACACCCTTTTCTTGAGTGACAGCAAGGAGTAGATGAGGAAGTCTGTGATGGAACGTGTCTAATATCTATTGAGCACTTACCATGTACCATGTGTTTTAAAGTATGCCACCCAAATGAGTACATTTTTGTGGATGTGGAACAAACTCAGAGATAAAAAAAAATTGCTCGAACTTGTTTAGACATTTGTTAAAAAATACTATTCAATGACACTTGTGAAAGCATGGTAAAGACTTTATTCAGGTGTAGGGACAGATGCAATGGAATGTTGCAACGGGTGAGAGAGATGGACAAGTGGGAAATGATAGCCCAGGGGCAGGGTGTGGTTTGCTGGATGGAAAATTACTAAGATGAAACATCAAAAATAAAGGAGATTCTGGCTAAACCTATCGAACAAGTATCTTGCTGAAGACAGGCCAGGGTGATCAGAAATCACCTGGAGGATGGTGCAGGCTGAGGAACCCGATCAGACATCGAGGGGCTGATGGTTCTTGCTAAACTGACTTAATAGGGTTCTTTGCTACAACTGGATGTTACAAGGAAGTTCAGAGATGGGCCTAGAAGAAGGTTCAAGAGCCTGACTCAAGTTCGGTCAAGCAGAGAATCTTTGTCACATTGAATAAATGGTAAATCCTGGATTCATGCCCAGGGATTTTCAACACCCAAAGCTGAGTCCTTTCCAATCTGCCAAGCTGGCTGTGATCTAGAAGGCCAAGGCTGTGCATGTGTTGGACAGCTGCAGAGGGCAGGGCAGCTGAGCTGAGGATGCTGTGCAGGGGACAATGGAGGCCATTGTGAGAGCTGCCAGGTGGACGGAGGGAAGAGCAGGTGTGTGATGTTGGGGCCAAGGAGCAGCTTAAGAGGGGAGCAGCAAGTTACCTCAACCGAGGACAGAGGTAAGACTTAAGGATTATGTCTCTGGCCTTCACCCAGGGCCTTTCCAGTCCTCGTTACTTTAGAAACATTGCCCACAATTGCCAAATGTCATTTGTTGTGCCTCTGCCTGAGGTGTGGGGTGCTTCTCTGAACCCTCCTGCCCCACACCCCATAGTTTTCAGTGGGCTTCCACCTATGATCACAGCATGAGAGGTAATTACCACCACTTTTCAGATGAACAATCCCAGGTCAGAGAAATCCAGGGACTGCCCTGACTTATCAGTCAGACAAAGACAAAACCCAGGCCCAGAACTCTTACCAAAATGCTGTGGTGTGCGGGGCTTTGGAGGCCTCCATTTGGCTACACATTCAATGGCTGTTCTATAGGCAGAGAAAAGAGACTGATTCCTCGAGGCCATCAAAGACTCCTCTGGCCAATGGGCATGACACTCTGTTTCCTTTAAGAAAGAGACAGATGTGGAATCATGTCATCATTTGAGGTAGAAACAGCTAAGCGTCAGGCTTCTTGTACCACAAGCAGCCACAGGAAAGTGTGTTGGAAACTGCAGGAATCAGGGCTGGCAGCTCAGGATCATGCAGAGGGCATTGCCACCTTGTGGTACCTGCTGAGCACTGCGCCACCCTCACATTCTACCCAGTGTGAGTATTTATGCATGTCAGAGCTCCGCTTTTCCCTTCTTCTCTCTTTGTTTACCTTAGATGACAGGACAGATAATAGTGATATTTACATACATAGGGAACACAAGAAGAAGGGAGGCGGTTGTGGTGGGAAGGAGAGTGAGCTTGTATTTGAGAGAATTGGACCAGGAGTATCTCTGATAGGAAGAACAGCAGAAATTCTATCAATTTTGTAGCAAAAAAGAAAGATATGAATAAATTAGGACAACTTCTTTGCCAATTAAAATATTTATCTATGTAGAAAATCTGCAGAATCCCTTTTCCCTTTAAGAGGGAATATAGATACTGTATAGTTCAGGCAGTATCTAGTTGGTATCTACTTTCTTGCTAGCCAATCAAATGCACAGCCCTTTCCTTCCCCAGGAAAACTGTGCCAGTGAAGATCTCCAGAAGGGGCCAATCCTTTACCTTGGTTACAACTTTCTACTTTATTTGTGAAGTCAAGTCCATTTGGCAATAGGCAGAGCCATCTTTCCCAGCAAGAGGATGAGGTGGGTGATAATATTCTACTGTACTTACATTTCTTTGCGAAAGAACTTAAATACATTCTAAAATCAATGGATCTTAGAGTGGGAGGGGATCTTAGAGCCACATTTTGCAACTTTTAAACTGGATTTTTACAATCCCCAGGTTCTGCAGAAGTGGCACTGGGTGTTCCCGGGCTGGGGGCACCAGCTGGGCTCTTGGTCCCCTCCACTATCATCTGTTTCAATGATGAGCTTTGATGTAACATTGTATTAGTTTGTTAAAGCTGCTGTAACAAAATACATAGACTGGGTGGCTCAAGCAACACAAATTTATTTTGCACATTTCTGGAGGCTGGAAGTCTGAGATCAAGGTGTCGGCAGTGTTGGTGTCTGATGAGGGCTCTCTCCTTGGGCTGGGCCAACTTTTCACAGTGACCTTACATGGTCCTTCCTGGACATATGTGTGGGGTGGGGGAAGAGGGAGCTCAGGCTCTCTGGTGTATCTTCTCATAAGCACACAATCCTGTGGGATCAGGGCTCCGCTCTTATTACTTCATTTAACTGTACTGGGTTTCAACATAGGTATTTCAGGGGACACAAACATTCAGTCCACCACAAACATCTAGTTTGGAGAAAAAAATTTCGATAGTGTTTGAGAATCTTCTGCCTGTGTCAGAGCCCTGGGGAACTGAGATGATGGAGGGGATGGGCCAGAGGGGGTCTTGACTCCCAAGTTTACCCAGCGAGGGGAAGGCAGGGCCTGATCACACTACAGGAGTGCATGTTATGGGGCCTTCCTCTGTGGATGACAATTTAGGGAAAACTGTTCTTAGAAATAATGGTGGTTTTCTTACAGAGGACTACATGGTTTAAAAGAAGAGAGAGAGAAAAGAAAAAAAAAACACGATGATTTCCAAATCAAACAGAAAATTTTAAAAATCCAGAATGGGGCTAAAATTGGCTACACATTGAAATCCAGTGGAGGATAATTATCTTGGAATACAATTAAACCAAGTACACAATGAAGCACAGAGTGCACGCTTAATTTATCTAGAGCCGGGGATAAGTGTTTAGTTTTGTGATAATGACTTGCGGAGATTCTGAAGGAAATTTTTGGGCTATCTTGATCACCCTTATTATTATACCTGATTCCACTTATTTGGACATGGCTGTACCGTAATTTCTATATTTGATTTCCTAGCTATTGTTAACAACTGTGTTTTCCTCACAAATGTAACGAAGAGACAAAGAGACAGTGGACATTTTCTGGCAGTATCTGGAAAGGATCTTGGTGAGTCGTCACATCGAGCGCGTCTGACACACAGCAGCTGTTCAGTAGATATGTATTGGATGGATAGGTGAATATGTCAGAACTAAGTGACAGACAGGAATTCAGGGGGTCAAATGGATGCTGGCTTACAAACGAGGAAGTGATTGCTGGAGGTGGAATTTTCTGGTACTTGGTGCTTGCTGGTTCTGGACATCCACCTGCCTCCTGGCGGCCTCTTCCAAGTCCAATCTGTGTGTCTGCGTATCAGTGTGGTCTTTGGTGTAGAGTGTGGCTAGAGGCCAGGGCAGGGAAAGGTTAGGCTGGTTCCCCGGGCCTCCAATGAAGATGCCCTGAGCCCTCGAGCTCTGTAGATGAGGTTCTAGCACATTCTCTGCTATTTTCACCCTTCTTTCTTCCTTCCTGAATTCTCCAGACTCAGTCTTCTCACCTTGCTCTTGTTCCCCTTTCCACAATGTGGCCCCAGTTCTCCAGGGCTGCACGGAACTTGGAGAGAGCACTGTGGTGTTAGTGATGACTAACGCGGGTGGGGGGACCTTGTTGATGTGTCCCCCTTAAACTCATTGTGTCTGCAGGGGGTGGCATTAAGGGGACACAAGTGAATGGAGAAAAAAGACCTAGGGGTGCCCAGGAAAGGGTGAGCAGTTGCTCCAGAGGAGCCTGGGAGGGAGGCAGGAGAGGAAGACTGGTGGGGAGTGACGTTCAATAGACTCAGACTGATGGGGCTTATCTATTCCTCCCCTCCGCTCTGTGGGACAGACCTGCCTCCATGGTCCTGGGTCAACTGCGCCTTCATCATCAGACTTCCTCAGTCACCTTGCCCACCATCTCCATTTCCCTGCAGGACCCTGAGTCTCACCAGATATACAGATATACATTCAGGGATGGGGACTCCTGCATTACTGTCACAAACCCAGAGGCCCACAGGCTCTGCAGGGAACATACGACTACAGCCAGGGATAAAACACTTGAAGGAGATAGAAGTAACATTTTTCTTTACGTTTCTGTGACTGCAAAAGCGGTACATATTCATTGTAGAAAATCAGCAGAGAGCTTGAGGGCTGTGAATCCATCACCGTAGGGGTTGGGCAGAGCAAAGCGAGCCTGAGAAGGATTTAGGCCTTTGAGGGCTGTGGTCTGACTTCTGCCCGGCGAAGTGCCAGGGATGGGCAGACTTTGATTCCTATGCCAGCTCAGTGACTGTGCCAAGGGCCCACGGGGAGGTGGACTTCAGACAGGATTCAGCCACCTCCTTTGTCCTTTTTTCCCAGAGGCAGCTGAGCTCCTTAAAAGAAGGCAGGGGTGCAGGGGAGGTTGTGGGCTGGGTGGGAAGGAGGGTAGAGGAGAGGCCCTGCACACAATGTCTGTCACAGGGGACAAAGATCCTAACAGTGCTTGGAAACATGGGCAGAAGAGCCTGAAGGTGATGAGTGTCCCCAAGCCCACTCCCTGAGCGGGAATTGGGGATGTGGGCAGACATGGGGCTTCTGAAGTGCATAGCTTCAGGCAAGACTGTGGTCATTTCCCACCAGGTGCTGCTTCAGCCCTTCCCATCTCTTGCCAACCCAGGCCAGGGTGGTCATTCCCAAGCCCTCCTTTCCCTCCTGCAGGAAGCCTTGGGAATACAGGGCTTGAGCTGAAGCCATCCCTGAAAGCAGCCTGACCAAACCACCTTCCTCCCTGCCTCTCCTCTGAGCACAGATGAGGACGCTGATGTGTTTGGCCTCGTCTCCTTCTCTTGGGGACCCGGGATGGCTCTTGTCACAAACCCAGAGGCTCACAGGATCCACAGGGAACACAGGCACTGTGGTTGACAGAAGAGCATGTGTCCTGGGCAAAGGGCCGAGCTGCCCTGAGCTCTGCAAACTGTAACCATGTAGGAAGGTAGCCTCACCTTCTGACATCTGGATTTAAATAAATTTTCCTGATTTTTAAATGTTGGCAATGAACCTCAAAACATTTTAAAACAATGTGCAGGCCAAGCCCCATATTACCAGAGGCTGTCTTTGACTGGCATGTGCTGGTGGCTATACTCCGTGAGCACTTACCATGCCAGGGAATGTTCTGGTCCTTTCTGTGTAGTCAAGTTGCCATTGCCGTCATCTCACCTCCCAACTTGGGAAACGATGCACAGGCAGAGGAAGTGACAGGCAGCAGATCATGATTTAAAACGTGGTGTTTGAATGCTGGCAGCCTGGCTTGAGCTCCCACAAGCAAACCCTGGGGCTTTTACCCTTTTCTATGTAAGACTGAGTCCCTGGAGGGCATGGCCAAGACTTAACGAGCAGCTCTGTTTTAAAGAGTATTTTCTATGTGCTTAGTGAGTACATGTTATCTTCAAGCCTCACAACAACCCTGTGAAGTCTATATTAACATCCTTATGTTAGGGGTTAGAAGGTTTAGAAAGAGTGATGTTAGGACACCCTTTTTAATAAACGGTGCTGGGAAAATTAGATTGCCATATGCAGAAGAATGAAACTGGACACATATCTCTCCCCATATATAAAAATCAACTCAAGGATAGACACAGTGGCTCATGCTTGTAATCTCATCACTTTGGGAGGCCGAGGTGGGTGGATCACTTGAGGTCAGGAATTTGAGAACAGCCTGTCCAACATGGTGAAACCCTGTCTCTACTAAAAACACAAAAAATTAGCAGGCATAGTGGCGCATGTCTGTAATCCCAGCTACTCAGGAGGCTGAGGCATGAGAACTGCTTGAACCTGGAAAGCAAGGGTTGCAGTGAGCTATGATAGCACTACTGTACTTCAGCCTGGGCGACAGAGCAGGACTCCGTCTTAAAAAAATAAATAAATAAAATAAACTCAAGATGGATTAAAGACTTAAGTGTAAGAACTGACACTATAAAAATCTTAGAAGAAAATCTAGGAAAACCTCTTCTGGGCATTGGTCTAGGCAAAGAATTCATGACAGAAACCTTAAAAACACAAGCAACAAAACCAAAAACAGACAAATGGGACTTAATTAAACTAAAAAAGTGTTTGCACAGCAAAATAAACCATCAACAGAATGAACAACCTGCAGAACAGGAGAAAATATTTGCAAACTATGTATCCAGTAGGGGACTGTTATCCAGAATATATAAGAAACTCAACTCAACAAAAAAAAATCCAGATAATGTCATTAAAAAGTGGGCAAAAGACATGAATAGACATTTTTTTCAAAAAGAATACATACCAGGTGGCTAAGAGGCATATGAAAAAATGCTTAACATCAAAAGTCATCAGAGAAATGGAAATTAAAACCACAGTGAGATCTTATCTCACACCAGTGAGAATGGCTATTATTAAAAAGTCAAAAAATAACAGATATTGGTAAGGATGCAGAGAAAAGAAAACACCTATACACTGTTGGTGGGACTGTAAATTAGTACAACCCCTATGGAAAATAGTATGGTGATTTCTCCATACTGTCTTAAAAATAGAGCTACCATTTGATCCAGCAGTCCTACTATTGGTATCTACACAAAGGAAAAGAAATCAGTATATCAAAAAGAAACCTGCACTTGTATGCTTATCACAGCACTGTTTACAGTAGCAAAGATATGGAATCAATCCATCAACAGATGATTGGTTAAAGAAAATGTGTGTGTGTGTGTGTGTATGTATATATGTATGTGTGTATGTGTGTGTGTGTATATATATGGAATGGAACACTACACTGCCATAAAAAAGAATGAGATCATGTCTTTTGCAGCAACATGGATGAAACTGGAGGTCATTCTTTTAAGTGAAATAACTCTAAAACAGAAAGTCAAACACCACATGTTCTCACTTGTAAGTGGGAGCTAAATAATGTATACACATGGACACGGAGTGTGGAATAATAGACATTGGAGACTCAGAAGGGTGACAAGGTGGCAGGGGGTGAGGAATGAGAAATTACTTAATGGATACGATGCATATTATTAGGGTGATGGTTACACTAAAAGCCCAGACTTCACTACTAGGCAATCTATCCATGTAACAAAACTGCAATGTACCCCCTTAAATTTATTATTACTTTTTAAAAGGAGTGACTTTCCTGAAGCCTCTTAACCTCGAGTGTAGAGGGCTATGACCGACACTCAGGTCCATCTGGCTCTTTCTGTGCAGCCTGGTGTCTTTCTGAATCCTTGTGTCCAGCCTAGGGCCAGGCTCCACGGGGCCATTGGGGAAGGTGGGTGAGTGTCTGGGCTTGGCTGCTGAGGCTGCTGGGCAGGACTCCTGGGGCAGCCTCCCGGCCTGGGGCTCAGTCCAGGATGGTAGGCTCACTTGGCTCGGTCCTTCTTGCTCTTCTGCGGTGAGAGGCACTGCCAGATCCCCCTGCAGACCATCTCATTGCCCAGGGCATAGTTGATGGCATTGATCGTGGGCACCATTTTGGCAATGAGGGCGGGCACCTGTTGTGGCAGAAAAGTCCAGAAAAGAAGCTTCAAAGCCACTGCTCCTCTCTCTGGTCCCACCTGGCGACCCCAGTCACCCCCACCTGCAGCTGCCAATCATTTAGTTCTGCAGCCTTGGAGACTTCCCTGACTAGTTGGCAGAGATTCATGGCTCATGGAACCCATGGAGTCATACTCTTGTCCAGACCCACCTGCTCCCAACCTGGGCACCAATCTCAACCCCTAGTCACAGAGTCCTTATCTGCACCATCTGGCTGGCTGTCCCTCTCATCTCACATGAGGTTTGGGCAATGTCAAGCAGCAGCCTGGTATGACTCAGGGACGAGGTAGGGGATTAGGGAGGCAAACTAATGCTCTATGCATTGTGAGTATCCAAAGGAAGAAACACAGAGAGAAAGAGACTGACACAGAGGCCATAAATCCAGAAAGTGAGATGAGGTGAGACAGAGACATAAAGACTGAGAGGGGTCTAGCTTTGGGTACTAGAAGTATCTGTACCATCTGCAGTTTGGGGGAGATGGAAGTCACGTCTGCGATGACTGCGTATAGATACAGGATGGCATAGGGGCCCCAGCCGAGCAGCAGCGTCCTTGCTGGCAGAGTGGTGTTCACCTGGGGAGACATTGTCAGAGGAGATGTCAGCTTGCTCCAGGTGGCCCACAGCCCCATGTGGCCGAGAAGACCAGGTCAGCACTCAGCAGGGCTGGGCAGCATGAACCAGGCTTCAGGAGGGAGCTGAGTCTGCAGGGGAACTTGGGACCAGATGGGCCTCTCTGTTGCTTAAGACTGTGTGACCTTAAGCCTTTTATTTAAGCTTGCCTGACCTCAGTTGCTGTGTCTGTAAAATGGCCTGATAATACCTGACGTGGCTGGAGACCGAGACTGGGTGGATAATGAGCTTACTCCTGGGTTGTACTCTTTGTTTGTTTGTCAAATACAGACAGGGTCTCACTATATTTCCTAGGCTGGTCTCGAACTCCTGGGCTCAAGGGATCCTCCTCCTACGGCCTTCCAACGTGCTGGGATTACAGGCATGAGCCACTGTGCCTGGCCCGGGTCTGTGCTCTTTAAGAGGAATCCTGGGCTCTGTGACTGCGTGCTCAAGGGGCCCCAGGCTGAGCTGCCCTCAGGCCTCAGTCCTAGAACCAACTCGTCATCCACAGCTACAGCCACCTGGCGAGACCACCCTGTCTGGGCTCCCAATGTGAAATACAATCAGCGGGGAAGGGGCTTGTCCGGAGAGCTGGAGACGCTGGGGTGCCGCGTGGCGCCATGAGGGGGCGCAAGACTCGCGCTTTAATTTCAGCGGGAGCGGCCAGGTTCCTGCCCTCCCCCCGACACACACGCGAACCTGCAAATTCTGACGCTAAAGTTCTTGCCTGTTTTCTCCCTGACATGACTTTCTTTAACAAAGAGAACATATTTTCTTCCATCTTGGATTTTTAAAATATGTTGACCAACAGACTTTTTTTCTCTCTTAATTGGCCCTTATGGCGGGTGGGGGGGAATGGAGCTAAGCACTGCGGGGCCCTCCCGGGAGCCGAGGCCGTGAGACGTGGAATCCCCTGGAGAGGCTGTGCGGTCTCCGGAAGCCGCTTAGTTTGGGATGAGGTCCCTGGACCCCTCCCTGCGTATGACCTTGACGATGCCCACCAGAGACAATGGTTTAAAGGCAACCCAGAAAAATGAGGAGATCATGGTGGCAGCCTTGTCTCCCGGCTGCCTGCGCCTCCAATAAATGTGAACTTTGCGCCTCCAGACAGGGTTTGGGACAGGCATCTCGGAGGACAGCCTGGAGGCGGCGCCTATGCTAGCAGCCAGCTGGGAGCCAGGGGAGTGGATTCTGGTCCCAGCAAAGTCCTTCCTCTCCTTCTGACCTCGGGGGAGCATCGGGGCTGCAGCTAAAATAGATTTGCATAGTCCTTTTCCAATTTGCAGTAAATAAATAAAGTGGCAGATGAAGTGACTTAAAAAAAAAAAAGTGTTTCTTTCATGCACTGTGATTGACCACATGGGTGGTGGAGTCCCAGACCTAGGTTTGAAGCCAGGTGTGTGGCTTTTGGTGAGTTGCTTAGTTAACCCCCATCTCAACCTCAATTTTTCAGTCCACAACACAGGGATAAGAAAACCTCCTTCTGGCCGGGCGCGGTGGCTCAAGCCTGTAATCCCAGCACTTTGGGAGGCGGAAATGGGTGGATCACCTGAGGTCAGGAGTTCAAGACCAGCCTGGCCAACAGATACAAAAGATACAAAAATTAGCCAGGCATGGTGGCGGGTGCCTGTAATTCCAGCTACTAGGGAGGCTGAATCAGGAGGATCGCTTGAACCCGGGAGACGGAGGTTGCAGTGAGCCGAGATTGCCATTGCCCGCCAGCCTGGGCAACAGAGTAAGACCTTGTCTCAAAAGAAGAGAGAAGAGAAGAGAAGAGAGGAGGGGAGGGGAGGGG
>NC_045442.1:80288665-80377613 GCF_002776525.5 Piliocolobus tephrosceles | reverse complement strand
GGAGGGGAGGGGAGGGGAGGGGAGGGGAGGGGAGGCTGGGTACAGCGGCTTATGCCTATAATCCCAACACTTTAGGAGGCAGAGGCGGGCGGATCACCTGAGATCGGAAGTTTGAAACCAGCCTGACCAACATGGAGAAACCCCGTCTCTACCAAAAATACAGAATTAGCTGGGTGTGGTGGCACATGCCTATAATCCCAGGTACTCGGGAAGCTGAGGAAGGAGAATCGCTTGAACCCGGGAGGTGGAGGTTGCGGTGAGCCGAGATCGCGCCATTGCGCTCCAGCGACAAGAGCAAAACTCCGTCTCAAAACACTAAAAAAAAAAAAAAAAAAAAAAGAAAGGAAACCTCCTTCCTCATAGAGTGGTTGCAAAGATGAAATAATATTAAGATCTGAATTTGTTCTAATCTTTGTTGCTTGTTAGGACTCCTTTGTTAGAGGTCATCCAGGTGACCAAGTAAAATAAAACCCTGGCAAGGGAATAGTAATGCAGAAATTTAAAAATGGCTAGGAGGGCTTATTTTGAAGTACTGTATTTCTTGGACAAATGTGCTTATAGGTTTGATTTTTATCTTTTGGACACCACCCTGTGACTGTGACTAAATTAAACATCTCAAAGCACTTTAAAAGCAGCATTTAAAAAGACTGTAACTTTGTGCCAAACCTCAGATCCTTGGCAAGAGTTAAGTGGAACAGCACGGATGGTGTCCGGCAGGGAGCCCTGGTCGCCAGAGTTACCGGGTCTGGGTGAATCTGAGCAGTCCTGATCCTTGCTCCCCAGGCCTTAGCGATCTGAGCAAAGGGAGGGTGGTTTCCAGTTCTAACATCCTATGCTGTGCACAAGCTGGATTTTCTCTTGATCATTGAAAACGCAGAAAACCCCTGGTTGCTGTCTGTCACATTGTTCATATTCCCTGGTGTCCCTGAGTAGAACCGAGAAATTTCTGCTGCTCTTGAGGCAGGAGACTAGCAGAGGGAATTGGAGGTTAAAGGGCAGAATAAGCAGAAGCAGAAGCAAGGTGAAGAGGCGGTGAGCAAGAAGCAAGACAAGAAACAGAAGTTGAGCAACCAAAACAAAAATAAGATTAAAAAGTGAGTAAGAAGCTCCCATGGCCGGCTAGATCTGGACCAAACCTGTCAGGAGCAGCTCCTCAGAGATGGGCATGCGCATTAGAGAGAAAAAGTATCCTTAAAATGACCCTGTATGGTAATAAGCTCATTAAAGCTCATGCATATGGACTGTGTATCATGCATGTACTTAAGATTATGGGATGGAGGTGACAGGCAAGCACACAAGGGCCAAACTAACTAAGTAATCTATCAATCAAAAGGCAGACGCTGGCTAGAGATTAGGCAGCCTTGGGAAGAGAAGAAAAATAAACATATAAAAGAACCCAAAATACACCAAACTGGTGCTGATCTCACTTCGCAGAGATCGGTCCACCCTCCCCTCCCTGAGAGTGTAAAACTGTGCTGAATAAACTTTTGCTGCTTTGCTTTGCTGCAAAAGCAATGAACATTTGCCTTGCTATTCGTGTGTGTCACATCCAATTCTTCGTTCGGGACACCAAGAGCCTGGGGCTGCGCCGCACCATCAGATAACACTCCGGGAGGGGTCCTTACCTGGAGATGACCACTCTTCCCCAGTTTCTGCTCCATGAGACTGTAGGATGTGATCGTGATGAAGAGGGGCATGGCGAAGTTGAAGAAGGACATGGTGAAGAGGAAGCTGGTGAAGTTTCTACAGGGAGAGCGGATGGAGGACTGGGGTCAGCTCTCAGGAGTGGCCAGCTGCCCTCAAGGACCCACTAGCTCTGCTCTCGATGATCAGATGTGAGGAAATGCTCCACTCAGACAAGTACTCAGTGTGATTGCTCCCGGGTCCCAGGTGAATTCCCTTTGGGAGCCAGGGAGCTACGAGGTCCCCCTAGAACTTGCCTTTAGAAGCCAGGGAGCTCCGAGGAGGAAGAGGCCTCTTTCTTGTTCGTGCTCAGCCCTGCTTTCCTGTTTGTCCCCCAAGCATGAAGAATGGGAAATTTTAGTTTGGGAAACACGTTCACCCAATGGTGGGGGTGTCAGTGGACCAAGAGGAAGGAACATCCAAGGAGCAGTCTAGGCCCAAAGGTTTTAAAAGGAGACTGGATACCAAGAAGATTGGATACTACGTCACTGAAGAAATGGTTGAAGGGACCACAGAAGAGCCTGGATTCCCAGGTAGTGGTGATGGGGAGGTGAAGGGAATGGTGGGAGTCCCAGGGAGGCAGATTCCCATTTTCTGAAGGGAAGACTATGTCACCTTGGAGCTGTACACCAGGGAGGGGCAGCTGGAAGGATTGGACCCTGGCTGGGGAGGGCCATGGAGGGACACTTGGACCAGGCCCAGCATTCTCAAAAAGGCATCACCTGGAAAGCCTGTCATCCAGTGCAGATGCCTCATGATTAAACACCATGGATAAAGCAGATGAATGCAACGTGGCTCTAGTGGAAGCAAGAGGGGCTGGAGCCCATGTGACCATTCCTCAAGGCAGTTTCTAAAGGATCCCCCTAAGCCCTTGTCTCCCTAGAGCTGCCTGATGGGGCAGTACCAGAACACGAGCCCCATGAGGGTGGGGACCCTCATGCATTCAGTTCTATTTCTCCAGGGATTGCCTCATAGCGTATGCTCAGGGCATTCTCTCCCAGTGGAAGGACCATAATGTTCTTTGAATCTATTGTGCCAAGGGTATGGCACCCTCTAGAAACTGATGAGGTCAGAGCCATGATGGCCGACTGTGCTGAAGACGGCAAAGAGGTGGTGTGGCTTGGTGACTGTTATCACTGACACAAGCCAATGGCTCCCTGTATGATGTCTCTTTTTGGGTTCAACTCTGGATCCCAATTTTCATAGCATTCCCATCACCTGGCCAGTTTTCAGAACAGGGTTTTTCCAGTCCCAATGTCTGCCTGCATGTGGGTATCATGATTAAGGAGTTGAGATTGTCTGGCAAACATTCACATTTCCCCATTTGGATTTTCAGCTGGGGCACCCTTGTCATAGGAGTTCGAAGCCAAGATTCCCATGGATAGGAGCCTCGAAGCTGCTCCTCCCACCTCACCTGTCCCCTTTGGAGTAGTCCAGGGTGCAGCATGTCCCCAGTGGCTCATAGTCATAGTGGCCCCAACCCAGGAGGGGCAAGGATGCCCAGAAGGTAGAAGACAGCCACACGAAGAGCACCAGAGAGATGGCCGAGTTCCAGGCCAGCTGGCTGCCTGCCCAGGACAGAGGAGGAACAGGAGGTTGTGAGGGGGAGATGGCCTGCTAGAGTGAGAAAGAATGGACTTCTCTATCTTGAAGAGCGTCCCTTTGAGTGATCCACCCGCCTCAGTCTCCCATAGTGCTGGGATTACAGGATTGAGTCACCACATCCTGCCAGAAGGAGGTTTTCTTATCCCTGTGTCACGGTCTAAAACATTGAGGCTGAGAAGGGGATTAACCAAGCAACTCACCAAAATGAGAACCCCAGCTCTGATGCTTAATAACTCAGGGCCTCAGGCAAGTGAAGAGCTTCTCTGAGCCCCAGTGTTCTCGCCCACAAGGGGAATGATAATCCTTGCCTCAGAGGATTGTTATGAAGAATGAAATAGATAATGGATGGTGAAGGTCTCCAAATAGACACACTATACCATCTTCTTCAGAGGGCAGAGACAAGGAGGGAGTGGCAAAGAGACAGATGTGTTTTCAAAGCCAAGGTTCAGGAAGAAGCATGGGCAGGGGTTCAGGTGAGGGTCATAGGGGATGGAGGCAGAAGTCTGGACTTACCACCATCCTCAGCACTTGCTCAGAATCAGGCCACTGCCCCTGCTTCCAGGATACCCTCTGAGAATGCTTGACTCGGGGGTTGGGGCTCAATCTCAGTGCCAAAGGCAGAGGCTGGGTCCCAGCAGCATCTTTTGATGTGAACCAGTCATGCTGATTTGACCTCCTCTGATCCCTTCCCTGAAGCCCCCCTCTCTGCTGCAGTGTCATTGGGTCCTTCCCATCCAGTGGTTCCTCCTGGAACTGGCTTCAGGATGCACTTCACAGGTGCCCTCCTCTGTCTACTGTTTATTTGTCATACTCCTTTGTGTATAAGATCCCAGGGCAGAGGACAGGTCTCTAGGTGGGTTTTGATCAGGAGAGAAGAGCATATCTACAACCTCCCTCATCTGACACTTTGCTTCTACTGTTATGGCTCCAGATGGAGTTTGCTTGGATGTGACCTTCTGATATGAACTGAATGTTTATGTCCCCTCAAATTTATATGTTGAAGCCCTAATCCCCAGTGTGATGGCATTTGGAGGTGGGGCCTTTGGGATATAACTAGACCATAAGGGTGGAGCCCCCATGATGCGATTAGTGCCCTTATAAGAAGGGACACAATTAACTGGACGTGGTGCATGCGCCTGTAGTCCCAGCTACTCAGGAGGCTGAGGTAGAGAATCACTTGAACCCAGAAGGTGGAGGTTGCAGTGTACTGAGATGGTGCCACTACATTCTAGCTTGGGCAATAGAGTGAGACTGTGTTTCAAAAAAATAAAATAAAAGAAGGAACACAAGAGTGACAATCTCTCTCTTTTTATGTGAGGACATGGCAAGAAGGTGAGCATCTATAAACCAAGAAGCAAGCCCTCAACAAACCTGACCATGCTGACACCTTGAATTTGGACTTCCCAGCCTGAATAACTGAGAAATAAATTTCTATTGTTCAAGCCACCCAGTCTATAGCATTCTATTATAGGAGCCTGGGCAGAGTAGGACACCTCCCACCCCAACTGTGGGCACAATAAATATGTGCATGGATAGGAAGACTCAATATAGTTAAGATGTCAGTTCTTCCAACCTTTTTAAAACAATTTTTTTTGAGACAGAGTCTTCCTTTGTCACCCAGGCTGGAGTGCAGTGGCATGATCTCGGCTCACTGCAACTTCTGCCTCCCAGGTTCAAGCGATTCTCCTCCCTCAGCCTCTCAAGTAGCTGGAATTACAGGCTCATGCCACCATGCCCAGCTAATTTTTGTATTTTTAGTAGAGATGGGGTTTCACCATGTTGGCCAGGCTGGTCTCGAACTCCAGACCTCAAGTGATTTGCCCACCTCAGCCTCCCAAAGTGTTGGGATTACAGGCATGAGCCACCGTGCCTGGCCTTTTCTTTTCTTCTTCTTGTTTTTGTTTGTTTGTTTGTTTGTTTTTGTTTGTGTTTTTGTTTTACTGAAGCATAGTCTCATTCTGTTGCCCAGGCTGGAGTGCAGTGGTGCCATCTCGGCTCACTGCAACCTCTGCCTTCCAGGTTCAAGCAATTTTCTGCGGGCACAATAATGAATACCTACCTGGACCCTTGTGCTGCCTCCGACTTTCAGCTTTAGAAACAGATGGCCAAGGTGACATGCCTACAACCACCCAGGGATGGAGTAGATGAATTCAGACCTCCTCATTCCCCTTTGCCTGCCTTCACACTGCTCTGCCATGCTCTCAGTATAGAAAGGGCTTTGATCTAAGGCCTCTGGCATAGGGATTAACTAACTGTTCTATATTGAGGCAGAGAAGCCTGTTGCTGTCTGAGAAGGTGGTGTGTGTGTGTGCGTGTGCGTGTGTGTGTGTGTGTGTGTTTATAAGCTGGTCCAAGGGATCACTGGGGCGGGGGCTGGGATGCAAGTAGTGGGAGAAGCGCTCTGAGGCCAGGTGGACAGAAAGCCTAAATTATCGCCACTCAAAATGATGAGACCAATGGAAGCATTTTAGTCTGGAGAGACCCATGACGGGCAGTGACTTTGCAGGGAAGGGGGCTGTACATGTGACTATGGCAAGGGAAGTTCTGTGGATTCCAAAGAGGCCATGCCGCAGCTTGAGGCTGTGCTGGCCATAGACCTCACAGCAGCCTCTGTGCTGAGCAAATTCATAGCTCAGGACTTGGAGGTACCAGGTCATCCCCAATGTCAGCTCTGCCCTTAGTAGCTGTGTGACCCTAGGCAAGCTACTTAACTTCTCTGTGCCTCTGCTTCCAAGGCTGTGAGCTGAGGGTTTGCTAGGAGGGTTAGCTGAGCCACAGCTCCCCAAAACATGTTTATGTACTCATGGTGGTGAACAGGGTTCTAGATGGTCTCTGGGTGAACAGGTTTTTATTTTAATTGTATTGATTTCCCAGATGTTGTTTTGAATGAGCTTGAAGCAGGTGTTTACATTTTAAAAAATGAGTCACTTTTAAGAAAAAAAGTCAAGGAAAAACAGAGCAGTTTGCACACTGATATGGCCAGTTATGAAGATGGTATTTGATAATGCAGATTGGGAAATCTACAGCTGGACAGTTTTCATGAAGCCTCATGGAATGGTGAGGTGCCAGGGCGCATGCCCAGCCACACATACACACAGCCTCTCTGCACCTCCGTAGTACCTATCTGCAAGGGCATTGTCTGTATCCCTGATCTCATTTGATTTTCAAAATAAAACTGAGATTGGTTATTAAAATCATCTCAGCCAGGCGCAGTGGCTCATGCCTGTAATCCCAGCACTTTGGCAGGCTGAGACAGGTAGATCACGAGATCAGGAGTTCAAGACCATCCTGGCCAATATGGTGAAACCCCATGTCTACTAAAAATACAAAAATTAGCCGGGCGTGGTGGCGCGTGCCTGTAGTCCCAGCTACTCGGCAGGCTGAGGCAGAAGAATTGCTTGAAACCAGGAGGCGGAGGTTGCAGTTAGCCCAGATCGCGCCACTGCACTCCAGCCTGGGCAAAAGAGCAATTCCATCTTAAAAAGAAAAAAAAAAGTCATTTCACAGAGGAGGAGACTAAGGTTCAGAGAGGATCCCTGACTTGTCCAAGGTTGCAGTGATGGCGAGAGAGCCTCAACAGCTCTCCTGCACACTCTCCCACCCTCCCTCCTTTCCTGAAATGAGGGCCTATACATGATAGGCATGCACGCTCACACCCACCCACACTTCCCTGCACTGGGAAACACGGAGCAGTAGCTAGTTCTGACTGCCCCGCCCTGCCTCTTATCCTCTCCACACTGCATCGATGTCCCTCCACTCGAGGAGCCCAGATACATACGGGTGCAGTAGTGGTGATAGCGCCCCCAGGCGATAGCTGCACTGCTGCAGATGCTGGCCAACGCTGTCACAAAGCCCTGGAAGCCGTGAGCCTGGCAGCCGTCCGAGCCGTAGGGCCAGCGCCTGTGGGAGACACTGGGCACCAGTGACCCCTCTCCTCCGACCCTTTCCACCTCCCACACCTGCCAAATACAGCCTGGAGTGTGCGTTCCTGAATGTTGCCCTGATTCTCCAAAGAGGGCCTTAATATCAGTGTCTTTCCTATGAGGCGTTAGCGCTTAAGTAACTAGGCTGAAGGGGTGGAGCCCAATGCACACTGTCTATGCTTGGTGACTTTGACTGCACCACGGTTGGGCCATAGGCTCTCTCTGTGTGATCAGATCTCTCTGTCACAGGAGAGCTCATGCCTGTATTTGATAGGTGGGGAAACTGAGGTTCAAAGAGGCAAAGATACTGAAGCCAAGGTCACACCGAAGATGAAGGCCAAGTCAGAGGGGAGATCCCAGGCCTCCCCAGCCTAAAAGGCCAAAGGTGGAAGCTTCAATTCACTGTGGGAGGAAGAATTCTCACTGATGCAGAGCCCCCAGGCTGGTCAGCACGGAGCATGCGCATCCGGGTGGGCTCCAGCCTCCGTCTGCAGTGTCCAAAACCAGAATGAGAATGTCCAGTCTGCTTCAGAAAACAATTTTATAAACACCTTCTGACACTGTGATGGAAGACCCTGGTTTGTGTATAAGGAGGTGTTAGACGCTAGCCAAAACCCTGTTTGTTTTCACACTTACTTAGAGTTCTAGGTATCAAGCATTATTTTAAGTTATTTACACATAATAGAAGTAAATACTTCCAACGAACTATATGAGTTAGGAAATAATATCCGATTTATGGAAGAAGCCCAGAACTAGAAATGCTGAATGAAGCCAGAATGCAAACCTAGGTTGCTTGGTTACAGAACCGATACCATTGATCTCTACAGCCGGGCATCTCTTTCATCAGGTTTCAGCAATCCCTGTCTTCTAGAAATCAGCTGTCATTCTTCAGAATCAATCTGGAATTCAGCCCATTTTAGCTTGCCCACCCTCTGCCCTTGGCCAATTTTCCGTAGGTAGTAAAAATGCCCTTGGCCTGGCTGCCCGGGGCCCAGAGGTCAGGCCCCAGGCAGGACCTCAGGGCCTGTGGACTGGGGAGGGGGCTGGTACCGGAGAAGGCTGGATGTGGCTGCAATGAGGGCATTCAGGCTGATCCCACTGTCCGCAAGAGCCAAGCTCAGCACCAGCAGGTGGCAGGGAGTCCGCAGCTCCGGGGTCTTGCAGAAAGAGAAGATGGTCAGGGTATTGAGGCTGAGACCGGAGAGAGCTGAAACGAAGGGTGGGGGCTGGCATTGGGGCTGCTGAAGCACAGCTGGGGTCAGAACAGGGTGCGTGGGGTGGATGGAGCATCAGCAACCTCCCAGACAGACAAGAAAAACAATCAATATAGCGTAGCATGCTTCATGCTATAACGATCGTAATCACGGACACCTGCCAGGCACTTAGGGCACACTAGACACCAGGATAAGCACTTAATATGAGTCCTCTCATTCAGTCTTCACTTGGATACTCTTCTCCATTTATAGCTGGGAAACTGAGGCTCAGAGACACTAGCTAGCTTGCCCTAAGTATACAGCTAGTAAGTGGTGGAGCTGGAACTTGAATTCAGGCCTTTTGGATTTCAAAATGCCTTCTCAATTGCAAAATGCCTTCTCCAAGGACTGTAGAGCAAAGTCAGAGAGCCTCCAAGGAGAAGAGTTGATGTTAGAGCTGGGAGCTGCCCAGGACGCCAGGCAGGGAAGTGAGTGTGAAAGGGGCGTACTCTGGAAGCAGAGAGACCCGACCTTGAATTTTGGCTCGGTTGCCTCACTCGCTGCTCCTTAAGCTCTCTGAACCTCAGCTTCCTCCATCTAAAGTGAGGAACAGGAAAAAATCCCGCCTTCAAAACTTTGAGAAGCACTTACCTGCAGGACAATGCATGGAAGAGCATTCCAGGAGGGAATAGCATGCACAAAGACATGCTGTGGTACAATGAGATGCCACTTTACTCCTACAAGAATGGCCATCATTAAAAAGTCAAAAAACAATAGATCGATGGCATGGATGTGGCAAAAAGTGAATGCTTATACACTGCTGGTGGGAATGTAAATTAATACAACCTCTATGGAAAAGAGTATAGAGATTCCGTAAGTAACTAAAAGTAGATCTGCCATTTAATCCAGCCAAAAACACACATGCACATCTATGTTTATTGCAGCACAATTCACAATTGCAAAGATACGAAATCAATGCGAGTGCCCACTGACCAATGAATGGACAAAGAGAATGTGGTATATATACATCATGGAATAATACTCAGCCATAAAAAGGAATGAAATAATGTCTTATTACAGCAACTTGGATGGAGCTGGAGGCCATTATTCTAAGTGAAGCAACTCAGGAATGGAAAATCAAATACTGATTGTTCTCAGTTACAAGTGGGAGCTAAACCGTGAGTACGCAAAGGCATTCAGAGGACATAATGGACTTTGGAGACTGGAGAACGGGAAGGGTGGGAGAGGGGGTAGGATTTAAAAAACCTACGTATGGCTGGGCACGGTGGCTCAAGCCTGTAATCCCAGCACTTTGGGAGGCCGAGACGGGCGGATCACGAGGTCAGGAGATCGAGACCATCCTGGCAGACAAGGTGAAACCCCGTCTCTACTAAAAAATACAAAAAAACTAGCCGGGCGAGGTGGCGGGCGCCTGTAGTCCCAGCTACTCGGGCGGCTGAGGCAGGAGAATGGCCTGAACTCGGGAGGCGGAGCTTGCAGTGAGCTGAGATCCGGCCACAGCACTCCAGCCTGGGTGACAGAGCGAGACTCCGTCTCAAAAAAAAAAAACCTACATATTACTGAAATCCCAGAATTTGCCATGATGTAATTCATCGATGTGAACAAAAATCACTTGCACCCCCAAAGCTATTGAAATTTAAAAAATATTTTAAAAATAAAATAAAATAAAAACCAAAGCATTATGTATATAATGACATTTCTAATCATCAAACATGAAATAAAAATGTAAATTTAAACCCATTCCAAAAAATAAAGTGGTAACATTTTACGGCATATTTGAGGACCTGGAGGGATGCTAGATTGCAGGGTTCTCAGGAAAGGGAGACACCGGCTGGGGCCACCAGACAGTCGTGTCCAGAGCCTTCAGGACCAATCAAATGACTGTCACTTCCTCTCCATTGTCTGTTCTCATTAGAGACTGATGATTTCTCTGGGTCTGCTTTGAACCAAAGCTGCATTCTCCGTCAACTTAGCTCGGGCTGGCACAGATTCAGGATTGACACTGTCTCTAGCTCTGGCCTCAGTGAGCATCTTAGGGATTCTAGGTTGAGGTAGGTACCCTGTGGACCCAGGTTGCCTCCAGAGGGGAAGTGCTTAGGCTCATAGGAGTAGACACAGTGAAAATAGTGGTGGGGCTGGAGAGGATGGGAGAGAATGAATTTAAATACCCTGGAGTCTATTTAGGCTAGCACTTTATACCCATTATCCAATTTAATCTTTACAACCACCCATTCGGAATGTCAAGACATTGAGGGCAGAGAGCTGAAGGGACTTGGTTCCAGTCACACAAGAGCAGGTGGCAGAGCTGTCTGTCCTCAGAGCCTTTCAGGGGACTGATCTTATGTGGGATTCTTAGCAGGATTTCTAAGGAGTGGATTAAATTTCCTCCCGACTGGAGGGTCATGAAAAGTCCTAAAGCCTGGCTCTTGATCATCTCTTGGGCAGATGTCCCCTCTCAAAGTCCCTCCCTCCCTGACCCTTGCCTGGCTTACTCTCTGCTCGGCAGGCAGTATGCTGCACCTCACAAGTTCAGCTGTCAGAACACCCCCTGAGTCCAGGCACAGAGGGGAAGGCAGTCAAGGGGACCTGACACCCAGCTGGGTTTGGGGACCTCGCCTCTCCTTGCTAGCTCCATATTGGTGGCCTGGGTCCTCAGAACCCACTGGGCCCTCGCTGCAACCCAGGTTATGTCTGGCTCACCTTCCACCAGCAGCACCATCCCCACAGCCAGCACCTCGAGCTCCCCAAAGCCGGTGGGCAGGGCACTGTTCTCTGCCATCTTCACTCTCCCTCCTGCCAGTGGCCCAGCTGTCTCTGGCTTCCCACAGCCAGGCCCTCCCTTTTAAAGGGCCAGCCCATGTGCGTGGAGGCACATGCAGGTTATTATGCTGGACCTTGGGCTCTTTCTGGATGCCTCCCCCCTGCAAATGGTCCTCTTGGTCCAAGCAGAAGGAACCCATTCACGAGTTGGACAATGCAGCCTTTGTGAAGCCAGAATGGAGCCCTGTCTCATTCATTTCAGCCCCATTGCACAGGATTAAGGTCGGGGAATCCGAATGGTGTGTGACTGAGAGCCTAATTGGAAAAGAGTTGCGTAACCAAGGGAGGGGAGCGGGAGGAGGGAATCTGAGCCGCAGCTGTTCCTGACAAGCCCGGTGCCTGGGCGCGTGTGTCCTCAGGCTCACATGTGTGTACTCCAAAGCGCTGGGGAAAGGATGAAGTTTAGGAAGTCACCTATTGTCAGAGGAAGAACCCCAAATGGGACCAGAGAATGGGTTTCTGGTTCTGAATCTGTCACTAACTAGTTATGTGCCTTGGAGTGGGACCACTAGACTCTTCGTTTACTTTTCTGCAATGTCAGTGTCTTTTGTCTGTGGCCTCTGTATAAGTCCCGGTTAGATATCATGAATATAAACCTCAGGGCGGCATTTCCTGTCTCCCATACAGCACTTGAGCCACACAAGCATAAAAAATCTCCTAGGACACTGTCTTAGAACAGAGGGGCTGCAGTCTTGTCAGTCTCCGCCCCCCAACCCACCCAGGCTTGCCGACCAGGCTGAGAGCTTTGGCTGCTACAAATGACTTCCTGGTATACTGGCTCTTTATGCATTGTTATGCTTTGGCTCGTGATAAAATTCACACCAGGAAACACTGATCTAGGGCAACTTAATTCATTTTCAGATTAAGAAACCAAGTTCCAGGGCACTATCGGCAACATAGCTAATATTGAGCAAGGTTAGGCACTGTGCTAAGGGATCTGCTGAAGAGTCCTACAAACAACTCCTTGAATTGGATACCATTATCCTTTCCATTTCAGATGAGGAAACTGTCACTAAAAACAGTTAAAATCTGCCTGAGGCTGTGCAGTAATTTATGGATGGAGCTGGAACAAAAGCCAATCTCCTATTCCTCAGGATCAGGCACTTGTCAATGGCATCTTTGAGGCACTCTGGTAGAGCAACCCACTCTGTTCCAGGAATGCCCACTTCCCAGGCCTTTCCTCTCATGAGTCCTCATTTCCATCTAAGCCTAATCCCTCCGCAGGGCGAGCTTATTTTTGCACCCTCCAGAGCATTCCCTGTTCATTCTCAATTTCTTTTTTTTGTTTGGTTTTTTTTTGAGATGCAGTCTCGTTCTGTTGCCCAGGCTGGAGTGCAATGGTGCAATCTCGGCTCACCGCAACCTCCGCCTCTCAGGTTCAAGCCATTCTCCTGCCTCAGCCTCCTGAGTAGCTGGGATTACAGGCATGTGCCACCATCCTCAGCTAATTTTGTATTTTTAGTAGAGACAGAGTTTCTCCATGTTGGTCAGGCTGGTCTTGAACTCCCGACCTCAGGCCCGTCTTGGCCTCTGAAAGTGCTGGGATAACAGGCATGAGCCACCGTGCCCGGCCTTCTTTCTCAATTTCTACCTTATGGTGTTGGTTAATACATATGTCAGTCCTTTTTTCATGCCTTCAAGGTCACAAAAGCCTTCATGAGAGAAGATAAAGCAGGGCAAGGCCAAGATTAAAGGGTAAAGTTCATTTGGGCAAAAGACACAAGGAGGAAGAAGCAGAGATGTGGAAATAGGCACATCTGGTGGCTGGGTTTGGGGAGGAGGAAGTATAGCTGGGAAACACTGAGAAAATCCTACTGGCTACACGGAAGCAAAGAATGAGAAACCAGTATTGTCAAAACTGACCTGGCACCGAGCTAGGCATTTTGTGTGTGTGCTGCGGCCCCGGACATCTTTGCAGGTCATATACCTCACTGGTCTAGGCCTGCCTGGAATTATAGGCATGAAGGACTGGGGAACCCTCTAGAAAAGTCAAACAACATAGGTAGGGCATGCTGGACCAGGGAACAACGCCTCGGGGTCCAATGTGAAGAATAAATGAGTGAGTCGACTGAGTGTCTACTACTAGGAATCATCCCTGGTCAGTCCCCACTGGCACCTTGGGTAGATATGGTAAAGCAAGATAGGGTTAGGAGAGAATAGGTAAAAATTGAAATTAGGCCAGGTGCGGTGGCTCAGGCCTGTAATTCCAGCACTTTGGGAAACTGAGGCAGGAGGATCACTTGAGGCCAGGAGTTTGAGACCATCCTGGGCAACACAGCAAGACCCTATCTCTACAAAAACTAATTTTTAAAAAATAGCCAAACATGGTGGTGGTTGCCTGCAGTTCCAGTTACTCAGGAGGCTGAGGCAAGAGGATGGCTTGAGCTCAGGGGTTCGAGGCTATAGTGAGCTATGATTACACCACTGCACTCCAGTCTGAGTGACAGAGCAACCCTGTCACTATAAAGCAAAAGAAAGCTTTATGAATGGAGAATTTCCAAAAGCCCTTATTAGAGGTTGGGTTCTGCCTCCAAAAAAACCTGAAGTGCCTTCTCTAAGAGCTCTCTGAGCTACCTCTCTGGGGCCCTAGCTGGAGTACCATCCACTGAGGAGAGGGGTGCCCTTGTCCCTCATGTGGAGACATCCCCACCTTTGGCATTCATAGTAATGCCCAGGAGGGGTCAGCTGAAATAGCAGTGTGCTGAGTCCATATCCATGGGGCACTCGAGGCAGGCAGCTGTTTGCCTGGCAGCCTGGGACAGTTTGTGGGCTCATGAGAGACACCACTGATGTCTCTCCAAAATATCTGAATCTGTCCAGTTCCTCTGTAAGCAGGGACTTAAAAGAACCAGTGAAACCGGGCACTTACAACTTACACGGGAGCTTCTGTTCCCACAGGCTATCAAGGGCCTTGGAATTTGAGTTTAATTTTCACAAACACCCTGCATGGAGTAAATTTATTTCTCTTTGTCGGATAAGGACACAGAGGCCAAGAGAGAATATGACTCACCCAAGGTCACAGCCCATTAATGAAACAGCTGGGATTTGACCCCAGGAAGCCTGAGTCCAGAGCTTAGCCTCCTTCCAATGCCTTTAGTACCGTCAAGAAGCGTTGCTTCATTTCACTGCTTTTTTTGCTGTAAGACAGTGTCACAGGAAAGAATATCCAAAGGCCCTTATTGAGGCGGGGGCTCTGTCTCCATCTTCCTTGGCACTCCACTGGAGTCTGTGTTGTCCGTGGCCTTGTTGGGATGGGGTGCTTTGCAGATGACAGTCCTGTGGCTGTTCGCCTCTGGGAAGCTGCCTACTTGTCTTGCTTTGCTGTGCCCTGGCCTCTCTGGGCCTGTGGCTATTGCTATGGAGGGGGGTCCCCCGCCCCCACCCTCAGGACTGAGTGATTCAGAAAGCAATAAGCCGCTGAGTGCTGGGGCTGGGACTCCCCTCCCTAATCCCCAGCCTGTCAGTGTTTATCCGATGGCCTCAGGAGGGGGTGTAAGGGGCTGGCGAGCAAGTGGGCAGCTGCTGGGCTTGCTGGGCTTGCTGGGCTTGCTGGGCCGGTGGGACGGAGCGGTCCAGGGACAGGCCCCTGCCTGGGCCAGAGAGGAGCCAGGAGCCATGAGGGTGGCATTAGGCATGCTCTGGCTCTTGGCCCTTGGGTGGCCCCCCCAGGCCCGGGGGTTCTGCCCCTCTCAATGCAGCTGCAGCCTCCATATCATGGGTGATGGCAGCAAGGCCAGGTATGGTACTGGGTGTGTGGGATGGGCAGCCCAGCCTCCATTGCTCTGCCAGCTAGGCTGGGTTGGGAGGAGTTAGAGCTGGGGCCCTGGGTGAGATCTTCATCTCCTCTGGCCCCTGAGGACCAGGGATCTTATGGGGTGGTCTGTGCTGCATTATTTTCCAGCAAGCAAAGGGGTGACTCTTTCCGAGAGGTACCAGGGATCTACACACATGGGCCCGAGGGTGAAGCACAAGTGTGTCAGTTCTAGGAAGTCCTTCCTCAGTCCTCCTCCAGGCTCCTGGAGGAGAAGAGCCCTCCTTTGAGGTCCAGGAAATCCCTTCCCTTACTGCTTTCTTTTCTTCTCCTTGATTTTTTCTATTCCTTCTTCTTTTCTGTATTTCCCCAGCCCTTTCTTTCCCAGACCTCTTGCACTCTCTTGCCTGACCGCCTTACAATGCCCAATCATATTCTAGGCATTTCCTATGACCCCATCCATGATGGGACCACTTGCCTCTCATTCTCTTCCTCCTCTCGATCTTCGCTGGCCAGATCCCAGGAGCCTCAGCCTCAATCCCTTTTTATGGGTGCTCCAAAAGCCAGGAGTGCCCATCCCATGACAAGTGTGCTTCCTTCCATCCCCAGCCTTTTCCTTGACTTTCCCCACCCTCTGTCTGATCCCTCAGAGCACCTCCAATCGCTCCTCCTCTCCTTCCATGACCATCCCATGCCACCGTGGCTTGTGGACCCTTGTTCTTCCACTACTGCTCATTTTCTTCTTTTCTTTAGCAACCTTTAAAACATCTTTTCTCTGACTTCTTTAGCTTATCCATTAATGACCTCTGCATGGTTTCTGAGCCACTGATGGTTTCTGATCCAGGGAACAATGTTGTCGGAGCTACCCTTTTAATAATCTTGGTAATGAATGTCGAGTTGATTGGGGGATGAGAGGAGGCAGAGAATGGAGAAGAACCACTAAGAAAAGACACTTCAAGTGATCTGAGAACCAGAATGAACTCCACTGTAGCCCAAGTGTCCAACGCATCAAGTCATATGGAGGTAGGGATCCTGTCCCCAAGAGAAGCCAGGCTGAGCCCTGAACAGGCTGTTTCCAGCCTGGAGAGTGTCACTGGAGTGACAAAAAGCCTTCCGTCACCCATAGGAGGCATAGGGCTGAAAGACACACAGCGTCCCTGACGAAACCGGTCCTGGAACCCAGGCATTCTGATTCAGTTTTCAGAACATTTATCTGGTGATGCTGCCATGGGCAGGGACCAGTGATAAGTTCCAGGCAGCAGAGTTAGCCTTAAGATGGAAAATGAGTTTCTAGGGCCGCTAGTGTAAGTCAGTGGGCATTCCTTCCTCTGAAGCCAGAGCTGTTGGTTCTACCCGCTTGATCATCCCATGGCTAACATGCACCAGTTCATCTGCACGAAGGGTCCTATGAGGTCATGAAAGATGGTAGCGGGCCCTGAGGTCCCCTGTGGCTATGGACACAGACTGTGCAGTTAGACCAAAGCTCCTGCATCTCAGAAGCCTTCCTTGGATCCCTCTCTCGCCTGGGCCTCTCAGAGAGCCCAGCCTTTATGTCTGAGCTGTTGTATCGTGAAGTGTGTGCTGTGGGCACTGGGGTTAACTGGGAGGAGTTGGGCTGTGCACCTGAACGGATTTGTGCCCATGCTGTTTGTCCCAGTTTGCCTCTGGTTTTACCCCACCAGCAGTTGTGCTGGAGGTTGGAGTTGTGCTGTAAGTTTGAGTTGTCATGTAGGCTTGCATTGGGTTCTTATGGTTTCCTTTAAATCCCTCTTTTGCCATTTTCTCTCCCAAGATAAGTTTTCCAATCACCTGTCTTTCTCTCACCTACATCCAGAACTTCCTCCTTGCAATACCCAAACCTGTATTATTATTATTTTTTTTTTTGAGACAGGGTCTTGCTCTGTCACCCAGGCTGGAGTGCAGTGGCACAATCATAGCTCACTGCAACTTCCAACTCCTGGGCGCAAGCCACCTTCCCACCTCAGCCTTCTGAGTAGCTGGGACTATAAGCATGAGCCATCACACCTGGCCAAACCTATTTTATTATCTGGAAATATTGTTGCTGTAAATGCTCTTTCTTCTTGAGCTAGATTACATACTGTGTGGAGACAGGGGCTATGAGGCTGATTCTCTTCTGAACTGCCCATCACTTAGTAGGAATTCCATGTATATTTGATCAAAAGAAGTGAATAAGAATATCCGTGCTGTTTGTGGGCACTGTTTACAAGAAAAAACAAGCCCAGCCCAGCCGCCTTTAAGTGGAGTATATGAGTTATTCTGAAGGATGCTGGTGATATGTGTGTGTACCTCCAGGAAAGCCTGATATGACCAATAGGTTATGCTATTACAAGAGAACAACCTCCCTTAGACGGACCTGTTCAGTGGTTGGGGGGCTTAGGATTTTATTTTCGGTTTATGTACTATAAAACATAACCCTGAAATGTAGGCTCCTTGAGGGCAGGGACTGCTTCCTATTATCTCTCTATCCTCTGCTTTAGTCTCAATCATAATAGAATAAGATTTAAGAAGTCGTGGTGTGGGTAGAAGAATTGATAAGACTGACCCGATCTACTTGCAGTGCTGAGATGCAAACAATGATGACAGTGAGCCATACCCTTGGGCTCATGCAGGGTGGCAGGCAATGTGCTGGGCTTCCCATGCATTATCTCTTTAAACCCCATAACCACCTTGTGGAGTCTATTTGATGGCAAAACTGAGGAAACGAGAGGTTACCTATTATACTCAAGGACACACAGCCAGCACGCAAAGAGCCCAGGTGTGAATCCAGCTGTGACGCTGCCAAGTCCTGGCTCTTAAACACCTTGATCATCACGTGGCTCACCAGAGGTGGGAGAGACTTGAGGTACTTTCATTTTTTATGTCCTTGGTATATTTTTTGTTAAATGATAAACCAAAACAGTTACAAAAATTAAGGGAAAATTTAATAAACGAACACTTTTTTTTTTTTTTTTTTAAGACCAAGTCTTGCTCTGTCACCCAGGCGGGAGTGCAGTGGGGTGATCTCAGCTCACTGCAACCTCTGCCTCCTGGGTTCAAGCGATTGTCCTGCCTCAGCCTCCCGAGTAGCTGGGACTACAGGCGTGCGCCACCACGCCTGGCTAATTTTGTATTTTTTAGTAGAGACAAGGTTTCACCATGTTGGCCAGGCTAGTCTTGAACTCCTGACCTCAGATGATCCACCCGCCTCCACCTCCCAAAGTGCTGGGATTACAGGCGTGAACCACCGTGCCTGGCCAAACGAACACTTTTAACACATATTTGCAAAGCAACAGTGCACAACGTGATCACGGGGTTTATTAATACTGTTCGTTCTTAGTGCACTGTGGGTACTGCGGGCTGTTATGGGTCGTAACAGTGTAAGGGTGAAGTCTTGCAGAACCGTGAAGACCAAATGACCTTCCTGGGACCCTTGTGAAAGGCTCTGAGAGCGAGACCTCTGCAAAAAGGAAAAGTGGGGCTGGCTTGCTCCGGGCCCCTCTCCAGGTCCCAGCCATGGCTTGGACTGGGGCGTGGGTATCTGGTGATAACAGGCAGAACTGGAGGCCTCGCGAAGGGAAGAAGCGGTGGGAGGTCCCAGACCAGGCAGGATCCTTGCTCAACTATCCCCCATTTCTGCCAGCAGGACGGTGGTGTGCAACGACCCCGACATGACCCTACCTCCGGCGTCCATCCCCCCGGACACCTCCAGACTGCGCCTGGAGCGGACGGCCATCCGCAGGATTCCTGCCGAGGCCTTCAGGCCTCTGGGCCGCCTGGAGCAGCTGTGGCTGCCCTACAACGCCCTCAGCGAGCTCAACGCCCTCATGCTGCGTGGCCTGCGACGCCTGCGGGAGCTGCGGCTGCCCGGCAACCGCCTCGCCGCCTTCCCCTGGGCCGCGCTCAGGGACGCCCCCCAGCTGCGGCTGCTGGACCTGCAGGCCAACCGCCTCCCGGCTGTGCCCCCTGAGGCCGCGCGCTTCCTGGAGAACCTCACCTTCCTCGATCTCTCCAGCAACCAGCTGATGAGGCTTCCGCAGGAGCTGATCGTCTCCTGGGCTCACCTGAAGACCGGTATCTTCCCTCCCAACCACCACCCCAGGCTGGTCCTAGGTAAGAGGCGGCATCCTTCACCTGGGGTCTTAGGCAAGTTACCATGCCTCTCTGAGTTTCGATTCTTTATTTGGAAAATTGAAATCATACCTGCCTTCCAGGTTTAAGCAAAGACAGTGAGATCCACAAGAGCGGCGAGTTTAAGAGCTCAATCCACAAGCCAGACTGTGGCAGTTCACATCCCAGTCATAAGAGAGATCTTTCCAGGTCACACAACCAGGAGAAGGCCCCTGAGACTCAATTTCCCAACTCAGAGCTGAATGGGTTAGTACACTACACCAGCCGGACCTGCTATTTCTTCGGTTCCTTCCTGTTCCTAACAAACCAACAGCTTACCATGTCAGCTAGATCTCCTTTCCTGCCCAAGGCACCTGCCTGGTCCTGAGAATGACAGAAGGGGCATAATTCATTCTGGAAAATTGATCTGAATTATACAACTCGTACATGAATAAATACAAACGTTTAAAATATTGCAGAAGAGGTTAAAGACCCTTCTGTCCTCTCTCCCTATTCTAATCCCTTCCCAAAAGTAGTTACTATTATCATATTTATATGCAAGCTCCCTATCTGTTCAGATACATTTCATATGCATATGTATGTACATATATGTACACATACATACACGGATTCAGAAAAGTTGTATGTGGGTTTTACATAAAATTCTGTCATACACACTAAGCAACACTAACTTTTTGACCCAACACTATATCTTGTGGATCTTTCTAAATTTCTACAAATGGATCAAGTTCATTTTTAAAACTACTGCACAACATTCTGTAGTATACCATATCTGCACTATGTTATAAGCATATTTATACTATAGTTTATTTAGCCATTCCCCCTTTAATGGACTTTTAAATTGTTTCCATTATTTTGTTAACACCTATGATGCAACAGAGAACATTCTTGGCAATACATTCTTGTGCATATCAATGTTTCTCTAGGATAGGAACTGAGAAGTGGAATTATTAGGTCACAGAGTGTGCATATTAGACATTTAAAAACCCATCTGGGCCGGGTTTGGTGGCTTACACCTGTAATCTCAGCACTTTGGGAGGCCGAGGCGGGTGGATCACTTGAGGTCAGGAGTTTGAGACCAGCCTGGCCAATATGGTGAAACTCTGTCTCTACTAAAAATATAAAAATTAGCCAGATGTGGTGGTGGGCACCTGTAATCCTAGTTACTTGGGAGGCTAAGGCAGAAGAATTGCTTGAACCTGGAAGGCGGAGATTGCAGTGAGCCGAGATTGCTCCACTGCACTCCAGCCTGGGCAGTGAGTGAGACTCCATATTTTTGAATGCCTTCCAATTCTAGGTGCTGGGAATACAGCAGAGAACAAAAGAGATAAAAACGTATATACTCATGGAACTAACAATTAAAATGGCCAAAATGTTTAACTTTTGCCAGTCTGGCAAGTGAAAGTTTCACCGTTGTTTAACTTTGCCTTTTACATTCATTCTTTCTGGCCCTATTGTAATAAAATGAAACCCAGGTAGCACACCACTGGAGCCAGGCATTGATGAATCTTGGGTTGCAGATGTATCATTAAGTGCATTTAACCAATGACGCAAGGCAGCAACCTCTGGTGAGACGGAGTAAGGGGGAGGTGGGAAAAGGAACTGGCACCCGTGGGTTGTGCTCAAAGAGACCTGAGAGACATGAATATCCAGTCAGATCTGAATGCACCCACCCCAACACTTTGATGCATGTATTAAATATATCTATGTGAATGTATAAGATATCATTGATTATTAGATATACTATTAAATTCAATAAGTCTTTGGGGACTAAAAGGAGATCATATCAAGTGCATTTATCTTGCATTTCAGTAATGTAACCGTGTAAGAAGGAATTGTGCTTTAGAATTGAGGACACATGGTACCTCATTTATATGCACATGGTACCCCTCTATCTCTATAATGTTCTTTGACAGAGTGGATACAATGACCTGCTTTCGGCTCTATAAGAATGCTCAATTTTAGAGTAAAGACAGTAGGGGATATATCTTAGGATTTGATTTTCTGGCCCTTTCACCCTGCTGTTTACGCCCATTTGAGCCATGTCAAAGGGACCATGACTCAAAGCAGCCACCTTCATTGCTGGGATGATGCTGAAAATACCATTTATACTGGCAGAACTGGCATCAAGGATCAGGGGTCAGTGATGCATTTCTAGAAATTGATTTTGTCATATTGCGATTATTGTGGAAATATTACCTGGCCAGTGGCCTGAAAGGAAGAGTCCGAGAATGACAACAGTAATTGCCAGTTCTGTCAGGATGCTGTATATCTACCCAGTACTTAAAATGATTTATTTTTGATTATGTTTAAAGCAATGCTGAAAAGAAAGTAATGCTATTATATGACACAGAAAATCAAATTTCAGGTCATACTACCAGCAAGGCAAGGAACTGGGCCCGGAGGCCAGTTCTGCTGACTCTGAATGAGGACCTGCCTGTCCTCCCAGAGGGGAAGGGGTGCTGGGCCTGAGGACCTTGAATATCTATCCGAATATCTTACCTTCTTTTTCACCCCTGCAGGGCTACAGGACAACCCCTGGGCATGTGACTGCCAACTCTATAACCTAGTTCATCTTTTGGATGGCTGGGCCCCAAACTTGGCCTTTATTGAGACTGAACTGAGATGTGCCAGCCCACGCAGCCTGGCCGGAGTGGCCTTCAGCCAGCTTGAACTGAGGAAGTGCCAGGGCCCAGAGTTCCATCCAGGAGTGGCCAGCATCAGGTCCCCTTTGGGTGGCACAGCATTGCTACGCTGTGGAGCTACCGGAGTCCCTGGGCCTGAGATGAGCTGGAGGAGGGCCAATGGCAGGCCCCTTAATGGTACAGGTATGTGAGCTACAGGGATGCTGCACTGAGACCCCAGACTGGGGAGAGCAAAGCAGTGCCCCAAATGGGGGTTTGGCAGGGCCAGAGGGAAGTTGTCTAAGCAAAGCTGGGCTTCCATCTGTCTGAGTTGAGTTTGATGGGGAGCTTCCCAGAGGCAAGTCACTGTGACAACAGATTCAACAATGACAATGGCTCTTGACCTGTCCTATCATATCCCACCAACCACTTTATAGAGACTGGGGGCCCACACTGAGAGAACAAAAAGCTGACTTTTTGGTGGAAGATCCTCTTTTAGTGTATTAATATTTATAATAAGTTTACCAGTTGTAAATATTAAGCCAGAATTTCCTGGAATAATTAATGATGTGAGCTACCATCTATGGAGCTCTTCATGTTGTTCTAGCAAGTGCTAAGTGTATTATGCACAAAATGACATTGAACTTCAGAGAGCAACCCAGTTTTCCTTCTTATTTTGCATATAAGTAAACTGAGGCTCTGAGAGGCTAAATGCTACATTACACAGCTCATACATGGAGGAGCTGCGGTTCCAGCACAATCTAGCTGGTCGCCTTTGCAAAATTCCAGGGCCCTTAAGAACATAGTGGGTTGGCTGGGCATGGTGGCTCACACCCAGTCCTAGCACTTTGGGAGGATGAGGCAGGAGGATTGCTGGAGTCTAGGAGTTATCAGCATGGGCACCATAGTGAGATCTTGTCACAAAAAACAAACAAACAAACAAAAAACTGCTGGGCATGGTGGCATGTGCCTGTGGTCCCAGCTACTCAGGAGGCTGAAGTGGGAGGATCACTTGAGCCTGGGAGTTCCAGGCTGGAGTGAGCCATGGTCACACCGCTGCACTCCAACCTGGATGACAGAGCAAGACTTTATCTGAAAAAAGCTAACAACAACAAAAAAACCCATAGTGTGAGCTTGTCAGATTTAGAAGGCATCATTCTTAGGCTCTGCCTCAGCCTGGGGCTCCAGAGGCTCCCCACCTATGAGCCCAAGGTAATATTGATCCCCTTGACTAGTCTAAGAAAAGTTGAATGATTACCAGTGTTTTCTCAGGATGACACCTGAGTGTGCACCAGCTGGGGCTGTGAACTTGGCCCTGAAAGGCAGCTTGGGGCAGATGGGCCCATTTGTTCTCCCTCACATGCCTGTTTTCCTCCTAGTGCATGAGGAAGTCTCCAGTGACGGCACAAGCTGGACTCTGCTGGGCCTGCCTGCAGTGTCCCACCTTGACTCCGGAGACTACATCTGCCAAGCCAAGAACTTCCTGGGAGCCTCTGAGACTGTTATCTCCCTGATTGTCACTGAGCCACAGACTTCCACAGAACACAGCGGGAGCCCAGGGGCACTATGGGCAAGGACAGGCAGTGGAGGGGAAGCCGCTGCTTACAACAACAAGCTGGTGGTCAGGCATGTCCCCCAGATTCCCAAACCCGCTGTCCTGGCCACTGGACCCTCTGTGCCCAGCTCAAAGGAGGAGCTGACCCTCCAGCACTTCCAGATGGATGCCCTGGGAGAGCTCTCTGATAGGCGGGCGGGACCCTCAGAGGCACAAGTGGTGAGGTCTGTGAAGGTGGTGGGAGACACTTACCACAGCGTGTCCTTGGTGTGGAAGGCACCCAAGGCTAAGAACACAACTGCCTTCAATGTCCTCTATGCAGTCTTTGGGCAGCACAGCATGCGGCGGGTGATTGTGCAGCCTGGGAAGACCAGAGTGACCATCACTGGGCTGTTGCCCAAGACCAAGTACGTGGCGTGTGTCTGCGTGCAGGGCCTGGTGCCCCGGAAGGAGCAGTGTGTTATCTTCTCCACCAATGAGGTGGTGGATGCTGAGAACACTCAGCAGCTCATCAACGTGGTGGTGATCAGTGTGGCTGTCGTCATTGCCCTGCCTCTCACGCTGCTTGTCTGCTGCGGTGCTCTTCAGAGGCGCTGCCGAAAGTGCTTCAACAGGGACTCCACTGAGGCCACAGTTACCTACATCAACCTAGAGAGACTGGGCCACAGCGAGGATGGCTTGGAGGAGCTGTCCCGGCACAGTGTCAGCGAGGCCGACAGACTTCTCTCAGCTCGTTCCAGTGTGGACTTTCAGGCCTTTGGAGTCAAAGGGGGCAGGAGGATCAATGAGTACTTCTGCTGAGGGACGTGCCTCCACAACTCACACACCTGCCTGCCCACTCTCCTTCTTTAACTCTGACACCTGAATACGTGATCACCCACTCTTACCTGCTCGGGTACCTGCTTACACAGATACTTATACACAACAACAGCAGCAGCAGCTACTGCAACAACCACTAACACTTGTTAAGCACTTACTACAGGCTAGAAAGTGTTCTAAGTGCTAAATTCTTGTAACAATCATTTGCAGCAGGCACCACTATTCTCTCCATTTCCCTGGGGTGGGGGGTTAAGAAACTTGCCTGTTTCAGTCAGCTTTTGCTGTATAACACATGAAAGCAAAATCTTAGTGATATATAGCAGTGAACACTTATTTTCACACTCACAGGCCTGTGGGTTGATTAGGATGGCTCTGCTCTGTGTGTTTCGTTTGGAGCCTGGGCTGGAGAGTAGCAGTGGGTACCTGGGGCAGGTTTCTCTCATGGTGCAGTTGAATGATAATAGAGGAATGCTTTTGCATGCAATGCCTGTTAAGTTCTTAGTTCAGAATTGGTATACTGCCACTTCTGTCCATATTCTATCTGCCAAAGCAAGTCTCATGGCCAAACCCAAGTTTAACGGGGCAAGTAAGGACACTTCTCCCCTGGAGGTGATGGTAGAGCAGGGAATATGTGCTAAACAGTGATTTAATCTTCATTGCCCAGGATTACACAGCTAGGCAAATTTAGGTAACTCTGAGATTTGGACCACGCAGTTGGGATCCACGGTTAAAAGTTCTCACCATTCTCCTATACTGCATCTTGATTACATTTATGCTAATTCACAGGCACTCACACACTCCATCTCTCTATGCATTAGCCATACTGGTAGTTTCCCATCCTCACTAACACACACACCACACTCATAACCCACTGTGCCCTTACTGAATTCTAATATTTATTCTCGGAATGCGATTCTGCCTAGAAACAATCATTTGATTTTTCGATAAATGCCAGAGTTTGAGACAACACCCAAGAGAACATTGCTCATTTGCTTTTAGAATGTTGGGCTGGAGGGATCCAAGAGATCTCATTACACTCTATGCTGTCTGGCACATTCACTTCTGCCCCCATGCAGCAGCCTTTGTGATTCTTACCAAAACCTACCTGGGTTCTTGAAGGTGTCTCAGAGCCTTCCTGGTTGCTCAAGTTATTTCAAAGGAAAATTCCTGTTTGCTTTTTCTTAGAGCTAGGAAACCACTGAGATGTTATCTCTGTGCACTGGGGAAAGTGAATGTTCCTAGCATAAGGCTCAATTTGTTTCTTGTTTATAGAGCTGATCTCTGGCATGAGGAGCATCCAGGGTACCTGTGCCAAGTCCTTTGGGTAGCAACTGAAGAAATTTTGGGACAGCAAGTGATCAAAGAAAATTGTTTTGCTAATATTATGCAAGAAACTCCAAGTATTTGCAAGTATTATGTCACATGATTTATTAGATATAAGCCAGTGTGATGCAGTGCTTCCTAAAATTACTGTACTCCCCCTCACATTTACAAAAGACCTTTCCATATATTTCACTCAGTTTTCTCACATGTGATACTCATGACAACCCACTATGGAGGCGGGGCTGTTTGATTTTACAGACAAGGACCAAAGAGTTGAATGATTTATACAAGGAAGTGATGAATTCTCTTTCAGAATCCAGTTCTCTGACAACTTTCTCATCAGGCTGAGGGTCTTTATTCAGTATCAGTCCCTGCAGTGTGGTCCACAGCAGGTTCACTATAGAAATTAACTTTTTAAAAATCGCTGAAACCTGGGATCAGAACCATGAGAGCACCCATGCACATGAGCATGGAATTTCCATTCTTGGATATCTTCTGCCACCACCTGGAGGGTGCACCTGACTATAACTTGTGGACCATAGACATTGGTAAGAGAGGCTATTTTGTTGAAAGATGACAAAGACACTGTATCCATTGGGAGCCAGCAAACTTTTTTCCTGTAAAGAAAGGCAAATAGTAAATATTTTAGGCTCTGTTGCTACTACTTAACTCTGCTGATGGGATGCAAAAGCAGCCATAGACAATATGTAAATTAGTAGTTATGGATGTCTTCCAATAAGACACTTTTTACAAAATGGGTGACAGGCTGGATTGGACCCTGAGACTGTAGTTTGTTTATCCCTTATGAAGATTTAGAAAGGCATTTCTGGTGAGTTTTTGGAGACCCAAGACTCAATTCTGACTGTTTGATACATGAGAGTGATAGACACCCCCAAAATTAGGACAAATGTAAACACAGTAGATGAAAGCAGTCATCTGTTGAAGTGATCAGGGTGTTGCCTTTAAATGATTGTGTGAACAATCATGATGGGACAGTTATTGGCCTAAAGACAAGTAACATGTAGCCCAGTTTTACTGAGTCTTGTTTGAAGAAAAATCAGGAACTTAAAAGCAAGAAATCTGTAGTATTTATCTGATGTTAACAGAGAGAGAGAGAGAGAGAGAGTTCAATCTTGCCAACGATCCAATGGTTTATTGGGACCTATTTTCATGGTCTGGATGGAAAGGCCTCTGATATGGTTTGACTGTGTCCCCACCCATATCTCACCTTGAATTGTAATAATCCCCGTGAATCAAGGGTGGGGCCAGGTGGAGATCACAGAATCATGGGGGCAGTTTCCCCCATACTGTTCTCGTGGTAATGAATAAGTCTCATGGGATTTGATGGTTTTATAAATGGAAGTACCTCTGCACAAGTCCTTTTACCTGGCACCATGTAAGACATGCCTTTGCTCCTCCTTGCCTTCTGCCATGATTGTGAGGTCTCTCCAGCCATGTGGAACTGTGAGTCCCCTAAACCTCTTTTTCTTTATAAATTACCCAGTCTTGGGTATGTCTTTTCCAGCAGCGTGAAAATGGACTAATACAGCCTCCAAGATGATAAGCCTCTCAGTACTCATCTGTCAACCTTCCTTTGTGTATCCTGTCTTCCCTGGTTTGCTCTTGTAGAGAAGAATCATCCTGGATTATGTCCATGAATATTCAAGTCATGGGAAGAAACACATTCTTATCATAAAAAATAAAATGATGTCTGGCTTACCTTGGTCTTTGAGTATGTGAGTCTGATGAGTATGAGTTAGTCCCTGAAAATTGAATGCCCTCTGAGTATCCTGGCAAAAGAATTTCTGGCCTTCCAATGCTGAAGACCAATTTGGGCCATGGTGAAGCTGCAGCATAACTGGCCTTGGAAGCCTGGTTTGGAGGTTGGTTGGAATCATAGCATCCTCATCATGTCTTTTTATGACTGCAGCATGGTTATAGTCCTCATGATTAAGCAGAAAATATGTCCAAGGTCACTTGCCCATTGTAGTTGCTGGGTACAAAATGGCAAATACAGAAATTGTGCTCTGGAAAGTGAATGTGGGCTATCAAACCTAGGCTATCAATCAAGGGATTCAGTGAGCAGTTTGTCTAGAGGACAAGAGCTGGAAATTTTTGTCTTGATTATCATGTAATCGAACAAAGACAAAAATCAACATACAAGTACCTGAGCATATTTATTCACAAGGGCATTGTAGTTAAGATAGGTTAGATTTATGCTTAGGCAACCATTCCCAAATGTCCTCGGCTTAACACAGAAAAATGTATTCCTATTCCACAGACTCTACTTAAGTTTGGGAAATGCAGAAGGAGGGAGGGCTCTGCTTCACTTGTTTACTCAAGAACACGACTGGAAAGGCTCTACCATTTGGAATGTCAGTGATTGCCACAATAAGGAAAAAGATAAATTGGAAGATTTGGTTAGGGCTTTTCAAATCTCATTTCTTGTAACATTTCATTAGCCAGATCAAGAGTCTTGTAGCCCACCTATTTCAAGGAGGCTTGGAAAGGTCATCTTTTGTGTGTCTGCCACAGGCATACCTCAGAGTGTGGATAGCTGAGGCAGCATCTCAGACATGCTAGCAGCAGAGGATGGGGGTGGGAAAGAGTCCTAGATTTAGAGAAAGGGAGTACAGCATGTCTGCTCTCTGATAGGATGCCCAGTTCTCTGTCTGAGGTATCCCAGTGTTTTACTAATATTGGAAAGGTGAGTGGCATTTTCCAATTGAATGGACAGGACACTCTCCTATTAAGATTCTATTAAGACAAGCCAGGGAGCTGCCTCCCTGAAGCCATTTATATCTAAGCAATTCACAAGCACAGAGTAATTCCTCCCCCATGACTCTGTCTCTATGGAGAATTTTAAGAGCCTAGTTCTGAAAAGCATCCTGCAAGAGGGAAGATGGGTTATAATATTCCCAGACCCTCTTGCCATTTTTGTTAGGGTCTCTTGAGTTCGGGTACTACACTTAACCACACGTTGTTTAACATAAATAACTTGACCCACGCTAACTTTAATTGTCCTGGTCTCCTGCCTCAGTTTCCAAGAGGGCCACTCCCTGTGTTCATATGCCAAATAAGGAAACCAGAGAATAAGGGGATCAGGAAAGGAGTAAGGGGCAGTAGAGAAGTGGCCTAGATGATTCTAGAGATAGCATGCCAGTGGGTGTGCTTCATGAGCTTCCCGCAGACTTCTGGGAAGTTGGATGGAGCTGGATTCATTTGAAAAGGCTAGCATGAGATGGAAAGACAGGAAACTGTGGGGAATGGAGACTCTTAAGATCTTTATCCTTTGGGGCAAGGGGAGGGAAAGGAATCCACTAGTGGTTTGGAATAGTCATTAATTGAATCACATATTTCCATGAAACAAGCCTGGTAAAGCCTTAGCAAACCTGGTAGGGTACTTTGGAGTGGTAATTGCTTATTAGAGTTTTCCCCCATCAGGGCAAACTGGCCAGGCCCTCACCACCCTCAGTTACTGGATGTGGGATGTGGCTGCCTTGGGAAGAACATGACCTCATGCAAGCACTCCTTGCAGCTGAGCATCCACTCATCCCTTGAAGGGGGATCTAGGCAGCACATTGCCATATGTATGACAAACTTGTGCTGATAGCTCTCGCTCTGTTTTGGATTTTTACCTTGAGACAAACTCCAGTGATCCAGCCAGGTTTTAGAGTTAGACTCTTTGGAAACTCCTGCAAATATATCTGGCTTGGATGGACAGCCTGGAGTGTAATCAGCTTAGTTGGTGACCCATTTCCCCCCTCACTGGTTAGCTAAGCGGATTTTCTTTGCTGAGGCCTTTTGTAGGGTACGATGTATATCATGAGTCTTAAAGGAACTCATGGAATTTCAATATTAAACTGGAAGTGCCCTAGTTAATAGGGATGTAGACTTTTTAGATCTTAAAGAGTTTGTCGGTGGGAGGAGGATTCATGGGCACCAACTGTGTGCTAGTGTTGTGTTTAACATAATCTCAAAATTTTCTAAAAATATGGCTGGATGTAGTGGCTTGCACCTGTAATCCCAGTCACTTGGGAGGCTGAGAAGTTTGAGACCAGCCTGGGCAACAGAGTGAGACCCCATCTCTGAAAAAATATAAAAATTAAAAAATAATGAAAAATAAATTCCTGGAAACATTATGAGGTATTTGTTACTATTCTCACTATGCAGAGGAGAATCACAGAAATTACTTTACATTCCAAAGATCTCAAGACCCAGAAGCACAAGCAAGAGATAAGATTCCTTGGGACAGGGTCTATAATAGGTTTGCCCTCGACCCTGTTCCTTTCATTGGGCAAGAGTATAGCTTAAAGCAAACGATCAATAAATATTTGTGGAATAAATGAAGAGTGAAAGAGCAAGCATGTAATATTGTATGTATCTCTTTTTAAAATGTAGGTTGTTCATTTTGATGAAGTGAAATACACAGTATTAAGGAAAGGTTGTGAAGTCCAAGAAAATAATCTTTTGGTTTAATCAGAAAATACCATTTTGTATTTGAAACCGGTGATACAAGCTGCAGAGGCAGCTGTCTTGATGCAGTAGAAGCATGACTACACCACCCGTGGGGTTGGGAAGAGAACAAATGATGGGAATGAACACAGAATTACTTTGTTACTCATTACCTATTTTCACTTTGAGAAAATGATTGGAAATTCTAGGTTTCAGGAATCAACTGCAAATGATGAAGCATTAGATGGATTCTGGCCAAATCCCCTGAACAATGGTGCTTAGAATAGCACTGCCTGCTTGTTTCTCAGACTTCTTTTTAAGACTCTGAGAAATGTCGAATCTGTATGGAATTGGACAACTGACTTGGAGTTTACTTTTCAGAATCAAGAATCACACAAATGTTGAATTTCCTGACCCTAGTTAAGAGACATTGATCCCCCTTCGTGTGTTCTGACTGAACCTGTGATCTGGGCTGTAACAGACCTCAGAGCTCCCAGGAGCTTTCCTGCTGCTGTGCGACCTACATCACTATGGATTACCAATAATAGGATTTGCCACTCGGAAGCTGGGGCGATACTTATTCAAAACTCACAATGTATTTTCTTACAGAGAAATATGGCTTCAGTTTTGCATCACTTCCTGTTAGTTCTGGTCTTTCTGGATATACACGCAGCTCAGCCTTTCTGTCTGCCAGGATGCACTTGTTCAGAGGAGAGTTTTGGCAGGTGCGCTCTGCTGGCCAGATGTTAGAGGGTTATGGGGAATGGGTTTTCTTTGGGGATGATGTGGAGTGGAAGCAGGCTTAGAATTGGCAGGAAATCAGCAAATCTCTATGAGACTCATTCTAGTTGGGACTGAAGTTTGCTGAACTGTGCATTTTTACCAAAATGAGTCTAACCCTTTTATTTCAATAGTTTTATTCTGATTCCCATGTCTAATGCCAGGATCAGCCTGACCCCACTTTCCAGTTCCTTGTTGTTTATCTTAAAGTTGTTCTGGTTTCTTGTACAGGACTCTGCAGTGCATATCTGTCTCCTTGGGAAAGATCCCTGGGAACCTTTCTGAAGAGTTCAAGCAAGTGAGAATTGAAAACTCACCCTTATTTGAGATGCCCCAAGGGTCTTTCATCAACATGAGCACCTTGGAATATCTTTGGCTCAACTTTAACAATATTAGTGTGATCCACCTGGGAGCCCTGGAGCATCTGCCAGAACTGAGGGAGCTGAGACTCGAGGGGAATAGGCTCCGCTCAGTACCATGGACAGCGTTCCGTGCCACCCCTCTCCTGAGGGTCTTGGATCTCAAACGCAATAAGATTGATGCACTCCCTGAGCTGGCTCTTCAATTCCTGGTCAGCCTGACCTACCTTGACCTATCCTCCAATAGGCTTACAGTTGTATCCAGAAGTGTCTTCCTGAATTGGCCAGCCTACCTGAAACGCTGGCAGCCTGACTGTGGGGCTGGGATTCTCTCCAGCCTGGTAGTGGCGCTGCATGACAACCCCTGGGTATGTGACTGTCGCCTAAGGGGGCTTGTCCAGTTTGTCAAGTCCATTACCCTCCCTGTCATCCTGGTGAATTCCTACCTGATATGCCGGGGCCCTCTCTCCAAGGCAGGGCAGCTTTTTCATGAAACTGAGCTTAGTGCTTGCATGAAGCCACAGATCTCAACCCCCAGTGCCAACGTCACCATCCGGGTGGGACAGAATGTAACCCTGCGATGCTTGGCACAGGCCAGCCCCTCACCATCCATTGCATGGACTTATCCCCTGAGTATGTGGAGAGAATTTGATGGTAAGCCACATGCACCCTCTCAGTGTATCTGGAGGGAATGGAGAGGTCTGTAGCAATCCCATCTTCATTAGAGAGGTTCAAAGCTGGCTCAATCACGAAGGATGGGTGCAAGTAAGATTGGGATAGCTCTGAATTATGCTCACTAGAGCAGAAAAGATTCCAAGGTAGTGTTCCATTACTGGCGTTATTTTAAATGTTTGCATACAGATCTCTCTAGAACACATACACATATGTAAACACACATTTCAGGGCTAATTTAATATCTTAAGTAAATATTATAAAAGTTTACATGAGCAGATATCGTCTTTGGGAATCTTCTAGATGCAAAACACTGGACCATGTATTTTAGAATTCTAGAATTTTTTAAAGGACTGGTTCTAGAGATGATCTATTACTTATTTCCTTAACTTGCCTGAACAGAATCACCTGGGGTGCTTGTTTGAAATAACATTGACATAAAATTGTTCAGATCTTATTGGCTTGAATTTGTAATACTGGGACCCAGGGAAAGGAAGTGACCTCTGTGGGCCCTGGGGCTGGAATTCAAACCTGCCTCTTCTTTCCTGGAACCCTGTGCTCTGTTTTCATACCTCAGCTGGGATTACCTTTCATGCTACTCTGTAGAGTTGGGCACATCACAAAGCCAGGGATGGCCTCCCTGGGGGTATCCTGAAGCTGCAAAGAAAAATCTTTGTACATTCCTCGTGTCTTGTCTTCTGTTCTCTGTCTAGAAGACAACTAGGAATAGCTGGGTAAAACTTGGGAAATACAGTCATTTGCCCAGACATTTGTTATACATTATGACAAACCTCTGGATGGTTCAAAAACTACCCAATTAACTGAATTTTCACATTTTTATATTGTTTTGATCATACCTTATTGGTTTGACATTCAATATCGATGAAAGAAAAATATAGGATTTATTGTCGTATCCTCTTTGAAAACCAAGAAATGCATCCAGGTGTTGCATTTTGTGGTGCTCTATAATCACTCTTTGGCAACATGTTATATATAATCTCTCAGTAAAAAAAACTAAGACTGAACACTTACCTTCAAACTAATGAGGTAGTTGATTGCTCATCATCCCATGTTATTGACAAGAAAACTGATGTCAAGAAAATTTAAGCAACTTGCCCAGGACCACATAGGATAGGAGCTCCATTAGGGATAGGAGCCCAGGCATGTGGCTCCAGGCTCTGAGAAACTGTGCATCTGGAAGGTAAGAAGGTACTTCTTGAAGCTCATAATATCACACAATCACATAGTTGCAAGAACTCTCCTGAAAGCCATGGCTCAGGAAGGCAAAGGTGGTTTGGTGGGTGCAGTTAGTGAAGTTGAAAGAGTATGGTCTTCATAGATTGAAGAGCCAGGTCCCAGATGAATTGTTGCTTCTGAACACCTCTCACTATGGGCAAGTTGATGGATTGCTCCAATCCTCAACATCCTATGTGTAAAAATCAGTTACTTATCTTACAGGATTGCTGGGAGGCAAACACCTGACACCAGGTACAAGGTTCATAAGAGGTTACCACCATCTTTTAACAACAACAACAACGACAAAAACCAAAGCAAAACAAAACAAAAACTGGCATTGCTACACACTTTGCAGCAGTCTATCAGATAAATGCACAGCTGTTTTCCTTTTCTTTCCACCCAGTGTTGACATCTTCTACTGGAGAAGACACTGCTCTGTCGGAGCTGGCCATACCGGCTGCCCACCTGGTAGACAGTGGTAATTACACCTGCCTGGCCTCCAACTCCATTGGCAAGAGCACCCTTGTAATCTCTCTCCACGTCCAGCCTGCCCAGGCCCTACATGCACCTGATTCTCTTTCCATCCCCTCAGAAGGCAATGCCTACATTGACCTGCGGGTTGTCAAACAGACAGTGCACGGGATTTTGCTGGAGTGGCTTGCAGTGGCTGACACCTCTGAGGAGGAGTGGTTCACCCTCCACATTGCATCGGATGAAGCCTTCAGGAAGGAGGTGGTTCACATGGGCCCCGGAATCAATACTTATGCTGTGGATGACCTCCTTCCTGGCACAAAATATGAGGCCTGCCTCAGCCTAAAGGGCCAGCCTCCACACCAGGGCCAGTGTGTAGTTTTTGTAACAGGCAGAGATGGTGGTGGGCTAGAGGCACGTGAGCGCCTCCTGCATGTCACAGTGGTCCTGTGTGTGGTGCTGCTTGCAGTGCCTGTGGGCGCCTATGCCTGGGCGGCTCAGGGCCCCTGCAGCTGCAGCAAGTGGGTCCTGCGCTACTGTCTTCATTGCAGGAAAGACCCCAGCTGCCCCCCTGCAGCCCCGCAGTGCAGGGATGGCTCCTTTAGAGAACATCCAGCTGTCTGTGATGATGGTGAAGGGCACATAGACACTGAGGCGGACAAGGAGAAAGAAGGAACAGAAGAAAACAGCTGAACAACCCAGGCCATGGGGTGGAAACGGCTTGGGCTTCAAGCCTCTGAAACCAACCCTCTGCAGCAGCTCCATCCATTTATCCAACAAGTATATATTGAGCACCCACTGTGTTCCAAGCACTGAACTTGACACAGGGGGTTCGAGAGTAAAAACACAGTCTTTATCTTCATGATAAAAGGGACATAGTCATTATCTTCATAAAGTTAAAGTCAATGAAGATTTGTCCTATCAAATTAATCATTTTATTATACATGGTGATTAGAAATCGCTAAATATTACTCTTTGCCTATACATAGCCTTATAACATTTGCATGTTTATACATAACATCGACGTATAACATTTTACATATATTATCCTGTAAATGAAGGTAGACGTCTACCCACTTTTTATAGACGAAGAAACTGCAGCCTGGACAGTTCAATGATACGCCCAGAGTCTGCATCTGGCAGGAGGCAGAAGCCCCACTCAAAAGAGGTTCCAATTCCGTTGTTTCCTTGAATATCTGTTTTGCAGTATTCTTGTGTCTTTCATTGTTTATAAAGTGTGACCCTCTCTCTTCATGACAAACTCCCAATGAGATCACATAAATGTTCAAAAGAGCTGCCCATCAGGGTGATGAGAGCTGTTGGGTAATGTGAGTCTCTTTTTGTGGGTATCTGTTCCCCTGTGAGCAGCCCGTGGTGCTACTGGGCAGGCTGGAGCCATCAGCACCAAGGAAGTGCAGGCGATTGGCTGCAGCCCTGGGTCTGGCAGAAAGCAGACTCTGCAGGGCCATACCCAGAAGGAAGAGCACCCATATGTCCGCTGCTTTCCCCTAGTCAATGTCTCAAGCCCTCCTATGAAATCCATAAGAGGTGGTCATTTCCTCTTAGCTGGACCTATGTGGAATGGAGGGGCCCCAAGAACCCCAGCATCAGCTCGCTGTCCCTCTGAACAGCCCTTCTAGGGGAGACCATTCCCAGGATTTAATCCACATCTGTCTCCCTGCAGTTTCCCTCACTGGCCACATGGAAACCTTTCAAAGAGTGTAAACATGAACTAGCCTCGTTGTGACATCACACGTGTTTCCTCCTTCCCATGATTTTTACCCATTCCTCATCATCCTTTTAGGCCTCTCTCAAGTGTGTACATTACGTCTTCCACAGAGCCTTCCTTGACTTCACACCTCTGGGGAAAAGGACAGTATGCACAGTGTGTCCCTTGGTTGTGAGACATTTACAGGCAAAGACTGACCTTCCTCACTGTGGCCACTGCACTCGTCTAATACCTGGATTATGTTCATAATCAATGTTAGTTATAATAAATTTTTAAAAATTGAAGACGGCTCTCATTTTCAGACTAATTGTTCACTCATTTCTTCAGGTTCTACTCATTTGTTTTCTTCTGGGCACTAGAAAAAAAAATTCTAAATTAAAAAAAAATTCAGGACAGGGTCTCACTATGTTGCCTGGGCTGGGCTGGTCCCAAACTCCTGGCCTCAAGCTATCCTCCCATCTCAGTCTCCCAAGTACTGGGATTACACCTGGCAAAAATCACTTTTAAAAGAAATTTTTTAATCACGCCAAAAGTAGAGAGCATCTCATTCCTCCTCTTCTGTCAGCTTCAGCAAGTTTTAACATTTTCCAAGCTTTTTTTTATCTTGTCCTTGCCCTCAACAATTTTTTTGATTGGAGTGTTTTAAAACAAATTCAAAGCTTCACACCAGTTTACCTGTAAATGTTTTAGTTTGAAGTCTAACAGATGAAGTTTTAAAAAAACATGACCAAAATAGTGTTTTAAAACAAATTCAAAGCTTCACACCAGTTTACCTGTAAATGTTTTAGTTTGAAGTCTAACAGATGAAGTTTTAAAAAAACATGACCAAAATTATCACTCTTAAGAACATATATTTTTAAATTATATGGTCATATATATATTTAGATATGCACATGTGTACAACACACACATACATGTAATGTAGTGGAGAATTTATTTATGTGGAATTTCCTATGATAAATTTTTGAAGAAAAGTGGTTGGAGCAAGAAAAGAACTTGTACTTCTCGTGGTCTCTGTGTACTTCCTTCCACAGCATCAAGGGGGGTTGATATGGTTTGGCTGTGTCCCCACCCAAATCTCATCTTCAATTGTAGTTTCCATAATCTGTACATATCATGCCATTTCCCCCATGCCATTTTCATGATAGTGAGAAAGTTCTCACAAGATCTGATGGTTTTATAAGGGGCTTCCCCTTCCCTCAGTTCTCATTCTTCTCTCTCCTGCTGCCGTGTGAAGAAGGACATGCTTGCTTCCCCTTCCACCATGATTGTTAACTTTCCTGAGTTCTCCCCAGTCATGCTGAACTGTGAGTCAACTAAACCTGTTTCCTTTATAAATTACCCAGTCTCAGGTATGTCTTTATTAGCAGCATGAGAACGAACTAATACAGTAGTCTATGGATCTTGAGGGTGCAGCCATCATGAAATGGCCTGGGCTACCACGAAGGTGAGAGTGGATGTTCCGACCTTCACGCCAAGCAAAAGAGGCTTGGTGGTGCACATGAGACAGAGGAGTCAGGAGGAGGGAAGGGCTGTGGAAGAGGAGAAAGCAGTGCAGAGGGGGAGCCAGGAGCATGATGGTGGGCAGGGCAGTATTCAGTTGCTTCTGTAAACATGTAAATTTAGGGAGAGGGGAAACGGTCTAGGGAGGATTTCTGAGAATCTGATACTTTTTAAGATGCTTGCGCTGCCCCTTGAAAAACCCTAGAGTGAAGATTCATGTTACTCAGATTGAATAAGGCGATTTCATAGTGGGGATGCAAGAATAGACCCTGACTTGAATGTGATTTCTTGGGCTTAAATTTTGGTTTGCTTACTGGATTTGTTGTACCAGGGAAGTTACTCTCTTTTCATGTACCTTAGTCTTCTCACCTATAAAATAGAGTAATAATATTACCTTAGTTTTCTCACCTGTAAAATGGGGATAATAACAGTCCTTACCTCATAGGGTTATTCTGATAATTATACAAGGCTTTTTTAAAATAAACATGTAAAGTTCTCAGAACAATAGCTGGCACATAGTAAACCCTCAGTAAATGTCACAATAATGAATGTTATCATTTCAGGCATCTGCGTCAGTTTGTGCTTTCTTTGAATGTGACTCAACACATAAGGCCATTTGGAATATCAGATTTTAGTAGGACTACACACATGTGTATATTTGTAAATATATATATATGTAATAACATGTTATCTAGGCTAATATCCTTCACATACTCTGTTTAATTCATGTTAAAAAGATGCTCCAGTTTCAGATGTAGTTGTCATGCCCTTGAGAAGCTTATTTATTTAGAGCTTAGACCATACAAGTTCAAGGCAAATGCCTTTGATTGAGGAAACATTTGTAAGCAGAGCTACTTGCTTTTAAAATGAAGCCTCTCTAGTCCCAGGCGATTTAAGATAGAAATGTTGTTCTTTTTGTTTTCTTCTTTCCTTCTATCTTGTTAGAGATGTACACCTAACACCTGGAAGAGAGCCTGGCACAGACAATATACTCCAAATGTGTCACCCTAGGAATGGCTGCGTAAATTATTGAGAAATGAATAAATAACCAAACCTCATTCAGGCCTTAAAATAGGTGCATGTGCACGATTTTATAACATCAAACCGATGTCCACAACATCAGCCTGCTGCTGCTCTGCTTTATTGATCAAATGATGGTAGCTTAAGCCATGACCGCCTCATTCTGGAAACTAGGACCTGCAGAGAACCCCTCCCCAGGTTGTTTGTGAGTCTCCTAAGGGGTCCTCCATGTGACACATGCCAGTCTCCTGCTTCATTCCTCATGTGGCATCTTCTCCATTCTCCCTCTCCACCCCTTGGTGGCCAAGGCCCTTGAAGACTGTCAGGATGTGCCACTGCCTGTCAACAGATGCCAACACCCCTGGCAGGTGGACTGGCCTTGGATTCCCTCAAAGCCTTTAGTTCCTAAAGATAGAATCGCCAAAATCCTTAGAGAAGCAGAGCATGGCTAGTTCCTTCCCATTTCTGAACACACTTCTCCAGCTGGATTCTGAGGGAGAGCTGCTTGAGGACAGAGTTCCACAGGTTCTTACGGATATCTCATTGTTCCTAACCCCCTGGAATCTCAGGGCAGGCTGCCGGCTGCACAAGTCACAGATGCTGTGGCAACTGCCCTATTCTCCACTTCCCTCCAGACCCACTCTCCTCCCTTCTCCTAGCATGAAGTAAAAGCTTCTGGACCTATAGGTGGGTGGAAACATCCCAGGGGGTGAGGATGCATGGAGGGGGTCCTCTCTTTCAGGACATGGTGTTCTAGTATGTGGGCCACAGTCACGGCAAGTGTCTAGTGAGCTTGTGTAAGTAGATACAAAGCCAGTGCTAGGCACTTTACATATATTAGCTCTTGTCATCCTCTCTGCAACCATACTTTGCACCTGTGTTAATGAGGAAAGTGAGGCCCAGAGAGACTTGACCTCTTGCCCAAAGTCACAATTAATGGCAGAACCAGAATTCAGACCTAGGGGCTGTCAAACTGTAAAGCACTTTGTTATATCATGTGATTGGAAGATCTGAGCTCAGGCGCAGGAGGAAAATGACTCTGCAGAGTCCTTGGAGTCACATCTGTTTATTGTCCATGAGGCTACAGCTCCATTCTTAGGACCAGGAATGGGCAGGCCTGCCCAGTGTGCCTTTCCTGCCTCCCTGCTCTTTCCCTGGAGGCCTGCCATGGTGCCAGCCTGGAACTCTGCCTGTCCTACTGGGACTGAGCAGGCAGCCCCGTGGCCCACCATTCATAACACAGGGACTTGACTGGCCTCACCCCACTAGCAGGGTCTCCTCCAGTGCTGACCACACTTGCCAGTGCCTTGGGTTTAGCTGCACCCTCCTCCTCTTTCCCAGTGTGGCTCATGCTGGCTACTGGGCATTTCCCCATCCACGGCCAGTTTGCAAGACTGGCTCTGCCTTGGTTCAAGTTCCTGGGGTTGTCCAAGAGAACACTCTCGGTCCCGGATCCACTTGCAAGCCTGAGCTTCCAGTCCAGAGGTCTTTATGACCCCTGTCTGAGAGACCACAGTGCTTCCCAAGCTTTCACGCCCACCCTAGGCCTCCCAATTCCTGCCCTTGCTGGGCTGCATTGCTGGGTTGGGAGAGTGGGCAATTAATTCTAGCTCCAGGTTCCATTCTTCTCCATGCAGCCCTGCCTGGGCTTGTCCTGTTTGGGAGAAAAGTCCAGTAGACAAGGCCCACAAATGTCCTGTTCAAGATATATGCATGGCAATTTGGACAAAACTTTTCAGCCTTCTTTAGAGTCAGACCTAGGGGTGAAAGAATGGATCCACCTGCTGAAGGAGCCAGGAAGCAAGTTGAGCTTGGCTGTGTGTCAGAAAGACTGGTCTCCACAGGTCAGCAAACTCAAAAGAAAGCAGGGAGCAGGGGACCAGCGCGGCCTTTGGGTAATAGACTTTATTTTCCATTTATAAAAGAGGTTGATTGCATGCAAGCTTTAAGGATGCTGTATTCCCTGTGGAGGCCAATCATGATCCAGCACAGCCCTCTCCTGAAACACAGGCTGGAAAGTACCTGTTTGCTCAGTCTGGGCTCCTGGATTGCTAGAGTCCACCTCTTGCTCAATATCATTCAAGTCAGGGACTATAGAAACTCCAGCAAGGATTCTGCACACTGGCACATCTCAGTAACACCTCCAAACACAGTCTCAGAAATCAAGAAAGCCACATGTGCATACAATCTCTTTAAATAAAATCATCAATGTGTTCTAGAGGGGTTGTTAGTGAGTGGAGTCAAATGCAGACTGTTCTACTTTTCTCTCTCTGTGCACACATCTAGATTTCCTGATAGCAGGTTCCTTAAAGCAGGGCACAACCTCTTTGTATTAATCCCAGAGGCCTGGTACGACTTCTCTCCTGGGGAAGGTTGTTACAAGCTAATGAGGTCTGCCCTGGCTAGACCAGATCCTTGCTACCAGCCTGTTGTGTGGCCTCAGGCAAAGCATTCCGTTCTTGGGAACTCATTTTCTTCGTCTTGGCAAACTGGAGACTTGGAGCTCTGGTTCTCTCTGACAGTAGCTGGCCAGGACCACAGTGGGGATGCAGTGAGGGAAGAATGGAAGGAGAGGTGTGTGAGTCACGGCAATGCCGTCATCCAGTGGTAGCCCCTAAGCCCAGCACAGTGCCTGCTGGGGCGCTTGGCAGAGTAGCTGTGAGGCTCCTAATACTTTCTGGAAGAGCTGCACCCAGAGAACTGGGCTGCAGAAAAATACTTTGCATTCATGCCGCTTTGGTTAAAGCCCTCATCACCACCATTTTCTTCAATCCTCACCCTAGACCTGCAAGTGAGGCAGACAGGGCTTACTCTCTTCATTTAACACATGAGGAAGAAGATGATCAGTGACTTTAAACAGCTTTCCTAAGGTCACGTGATGTGAGCAGAAGAGCTGGATAAAAATGGAAGTCTCCCTGCATCTCAGCCCTGACATTCATCCACTGCCCTGAATTGTCTCTTCAAGGATGGCCAGTGGGGCAGCTCCTCAGAGAGGGGCCCTGATGCTCTTCTAGATGCCTTTAGGGCTCCCTCCATAGCTCCAGCTTTGACAATTTTGGGCTCATGGCAGCCCTGGCTGGAGACATCTGCCCTCACTCTTGGCAAGGCCCGTCTTCCACGTCTGTGTCCCTTGTCCCACGTGGGCACACCAGGGTCCACAGTCTCTGCCCAGACAGAATGCTCTATCTTTTCAAATGCATCCCGGCACAGTCCTGCAGTCAATGTGTTTTCAGCACACATTTGCCCTCCCCTTATCTACATTTACTTTCCTACAGCCCACGAGGTTCGCAGACCTCCAGCCTGAGACAATGCTAAGCCTCCTTTTCCCGCTCCTGCTCTCAGCTGCAGGCATCAGGATCCAGATTTCAGTCCACGTTGCTCCACATGGCCAGGGCTCTGCTGCTTGACTAAGGATGATGAGCTCCCAGTAAGACCCGAGGGACTGTGAGGTCTGGGGTTGGTGAGTGGAAGACATATAGAGCTGTCTTCTCATCAATTCCCAGCCCTGAAGAGTGGGGGGCATTGTAGCAGTGCCAAGGATTTGAGTGATGGGGAGGTATTTGCCAATTGCATCCTATAGCCCAATGTCTTGCCTAAGGCCCCGGCCAGAGCCCTGTCAGAGTGCAACTTCTTGTTGTGCCAGAAGGTGGAGGTAGACATGAGGACAGTGGGGATTACACCATTGTAAAAAACAGGGGTGACCTTAAGGAAGAGAGGAAGGGGAGCATTGTCTGAGCAGCAGGGTGGTGTGGGTCAGGGGTGGAGGAAAGAGTGGGGACCATAGGGCATGCACTAGAAGTAAGCCTTGTTGTGCACACTCTTCTTCTCAAACTTTTGCTTGAGCTCAGAGATCAGAGTTGACTGGATGGGGCTTCCCATCGTTTTGGGTTTTGGTGGGGGTTGGGTCGGCTGGGGGTTGACAGAGCCAGAGACAGTAGGCACGGTCCAGTGGGCTGCGCCAGTGCTGGGCGCCACGCTGGGTGGTGGAGGGAGAGCTGGAGCTCTCGGGAGCAGGGAGCTTTCTGGGCTGTTGTTGTTGCAGTTCTCATTGGGAGGTTTCTCTTTGAGTGTGAACTTGGTAGCGGCTTTGGCGCTCTTGGACTTGAGCCACTCAATGCGGATGGTGCGGGGCGCAGGGCTGGGCCGCTTGCGGACCACCCGCCGCACTGGCAGGACCTTGTTAGACTTCTTGTTGCGCCAGAAGGTGGCGGTGGAGATGAGGACAGTGATGGCCACGACGGTGGCCATGGTGCCGGCCAGCACACCCACGGCCTTCATGGGGTTGTCCTTGGTCTGTATCAGGAAGGCAGCCATGGGGCTCCGCGAAAGGGTCTGAAAGAGAGAGTCAGCCCCTGCACTCAGCAGTTCCCACCTGGTCCTTGGAGTACAGAGTAGGCTTGTGCTTCCTTAAGCACAATGGTTTTTAAACTTTCTGGAGTCAGGAGTCCCTTTGAGAATCTGATAGGCACCATGGGCTTTTGTCCAGGAAAATGCACACAGAGAGAGCATGATGCATGCAGCTCTCCAGAAAAATGCATGCAGACACTGCATGGTGCAGACCACTCTCTAGTACAATAAGCTCAGACGGAATGCAATGCAAACAACCTGTTTTGGATTCAGAACTCCTGCTTTAGCTGGACTCTGTCCTTGAGATAGTAGGAGATTACCTGCCTTTGATTGTGGCAAGGGCTAGGGGGGCCCATTTGCCCAGATGTATCAGAAACCTCTTAAGTGGCTACTTTTCTGCCAGACGCTGAGCTGAGAGCTACACATAATGATTTCACTTTGCTTTTCAACACCCATGTGAAGAAGCCATCGTTACCTCCGTTTCACAGGAAAGGTAACAGAGGCTTAGCAAAGCCCAAAGTCACACCATTAATAAGTATTAAACTAGAAGCTCAGCCCCCTTCCGAAGCCTGTGTTTGATGGCACAAGCTGCCTTTGATAACACTGAGTGTCTTTTGAAGGAAGCCTGGAGATGGTCCTTCTCTGTCTGCCCACGTTGCAGAGAGGTCTGAGCTGGTCCTCTAATCCCTTTTCCCTGACATGGCTTTGTACTCACCTCAGCATCTGTGATGTCAATCTTGAGTAAGGCTGTGGTGCTGAAGGATGGGGAGCCCCGGTCCTTGGCCTGCACCTCTAGGGACCATATACAGTCCCTTCCAGGTGTGATGTTGTGCAGGGCATCCAGGGAGCGGATGGAATTCTTGAGCCAGATCTCCCCCGTGTGGGCATTGATGTCGAACACGTTGGCTGGCTCTGCATGGGTGATGGAATAATCCACCAGGTTGTTGGGTTCCTCTGCATCCTCGTCTATGGCCTGTGCACAGGGAGAGACAGACAGAGCTGGGCTTTAGGGACCATCCTTGTGTACACTGGCTAAATCAGCATGTCGTATGGGGCTTGCTGGGTTGATGGGAAATGGTCTTGATCCTATTTTGAGAGGATTGAGTTGGGAAAGGAATAGAATGCGTGCCCTCCTATAAGCCAGGGTCTACATAGGCCTTACACATGTGCTACCCAGTTCCATTCTCAGGACAAGACTAGGAAGCAAATATTGGTGAATCCATATTACAGATGCAGAAATGAAAGCTTAGATGCAAAATGGCTTGTCCATGGATACGGAGGTATAAGAAAGGGAGTCAGGATCCAAAGTCAAGTCTGCTGGGTTTCAGAGTTCATCCTTTTTGCCACATTGGCAAGATGACAAAATGCAGTGAGAAAACCACTCTTTCGAAAGCAGGCAGACCAGCTGTGTGAAGGCAAGCCAAACACTTAATCCACCTGGCCTGTTTTCTTCATTTGTTGAGTAGCAATGTCTTCCTTCTCAGAGCTGAATTCCGTGTTGAGGTGGGGATGGGGATACATAAAATGTCTTAAAGTCCCTTGTCCATGGTGGGAAGCCAATAACTTTTATCTTCAATGAAATTCTTATGCCCCAGTATCTCTTGCAGCTGCTGGACCCAGGCTTTTAGGGGAGCTCAGCTGCCTCCGAAACTCACCTCAATTTTCACTGGGGTCCCTAGCACCATCGTCTTCTTCTGAACGCTCTTTCCAAACTGAGGGGGGTGGTCATTGACATCCAGCAGTGTGATAAACACCTCAGCTAGGCTGTACTTGCCCTCCATGTCCTCTGCCTTCACATAGAAGTTGTACCTGGCAGTGGCCTCAGCATCCAGGCTAGCCCAGGGCTGGGTGTAGATAAGCCCGGTGGATGGGTGGATCAGGAAGCTGCCAGGCAGAGCACATAGGCATGGGTGTGCACGCATACACACATATGTGCATACACGCACATGCCTGTAACAATGAGCTGCCTCCTGAAGCAGCAGTGAGGTGTCATGCAGCTCCTCCAAAGTGTCCCACCTGCTCCCTCCTATCCTTGCAGTCTAAGTGAGGTAGATCCACCCGTGCACTCACCCATCTGTCACTATCCAGCTTAACAACTCCATTTATAGTCTGTCTTTCTTCCTATGGCCTGCTCCTTCCCCAGCCAGCCCTGCTTGCCTGGCTCCTGAGGCTCTGGGCCCTGACCTTCCTCATCCTCTGCCTCAGCTTTCCACTGCCTCTCTCCACTCCTCTTCACCCAGGCTCCTGTCCCTCCCAGGCCCCTCCTGCCTCTGCCACAGACCTCCTCCACCCTCAGCCTTCCAGCCCCCTTGCCCAAGTCCCTGTCCTGGATTCTGGATCTACTTACAGGTCTGCCCCAGTCCCGTAGATGGAATATTTCACTTCACCCCAGGGTCCTGTGTCTGGATCCACAGCCTGGAAGAGAAAGAGCCCTAGGTGGCACTTGCCTCTTTGTCAGGGTATGTTGGCAGCTCCCATGCCCTGAGGGTTGCTTTCAACCACAAAGCAAGGGGATTTGAGGTTTGCCCAACTGGGGAAAAATTGGTGGAGAGACCTGCCCGGGAGTCCTAGTTTTCCTCCAAGAAGCTTTAAGTATTGAAACAGCCAAGAGATTTAGATCTGGAAAACATTCATCCCTCCTTTATAAATGAGGAAGAGGTGATGGGTCCCATGCCCTGTGATTATTGTTTACATGTATATCTTCATTGCATTCTGTGAGGTGTTGTGATATCCATTGTATGGATGAAGAAACTGAGGCTAAGAGAGGGCAAGTAGCTTGTCCAAGGACAGCTAATGAGCGTGGGCTCTGCCACTCAAACTGGAATGACCTTCCAGATTTGTCTGGCTTCAACAAGGCCTCCTATCCCACCCAGTCCCTGGGCCAGTTCCCAACCCACTGTGACAGCCACCACGCTGGAGCCCCCTGGGGCGTTCTCAGGAATCCTGGCAACGTAGTAGAGGGAGTCGAACTTGGGGACATTGTCATTGGTGTCCAGGAGCTGGATCACAACATCCGCTGTGGAACTGAACTTCTCCGGGGTGTTCACTTCAACAGCCAGGAGCTGGGAAGGGAGGAAAATGAGGACATGTCTGGGTGGGCACTCACCCTGTGGAGAGCCTTCCCACCTCATCTCCCCAGGACTGATCTGACATCCATCTGCCATGTCTCCCAATCTTCCTCACAGCTGCCAATTCATGCAAGGGTCACCTCTAAGGCCTGGCATCACCCCCTACTCCATCAATTGGCTTGTAATGCCAGCTTTCTTATCATTCCCATCTGTATTGGGGTCAGTTTATTTTGTTCCACTGAGCTGCATATCCTTTCCAGTTCCAGTTGTCTTAACTATTCTCATAAGTTTACTGCCCCATATAAAAACCAGTTTCATTTTGGCCGGGCGCGGTGGCTCAAGCTTGTAATCCCAGCACTTTGGGAGGCCGAGACGGACGGATCACGAGGTCAGGAGATCGAGACCACCCTGGCTAACACGGTGAAACCCCGTCTCTACTAAAAATACAAAAAACTAGCCGGGCGAGGTGGCGGGCGCCTGTAGTCCCAGCTACTCCGGAGGCTGAGGCAGGAGAATGGCGTAAACCCGTGAGGCGGAGCTTGCAGTGAGCTGAGATCCGGCCACTGCACTCCAGCCTGGGCGACAGAGCGAGACTCCGTCTCAAAAAAAAAAAAACCTGTTTCATTTTGTCAAGCCTTGTTGCCACCTGTCCAAATGAAATTCTAGGGAAGAGTTAATTGGGGACATTAAATTCTTTTTTTAAAAAAATAAAAACAAACAAACAAACAAAAAAACGGGTCAGGCACGGTGGCTCACGCCTGTAATCCTAACACTCTGGGAAGCTGAGGCAGGTGGATCTCCTGAGGTCGGGAGTTCGAGACCAGCCTGGCTAACATGGTGAAACCCCATCTCTACTAAAAATACAAAAATTAGCCGGCATGATGGTGTGTGCCTGTAATCCCAGTGACTCAGGAGGCTGAGGCATGAGAATCACTTGAACCTGGGAGGTGGAGGTTGCAGTGAGCCAATATCGCGCCACTGCACTCCAACCTGGGAGAAAGAGTGAGACTCTTGTCTCAAAAACAAAACAAAACAAAAACAAAACAAAGAAAACGAGACCTGGCTCTATTGCCTAGGCTGGAGTGCAGTTGTGCTATCTCAGCTCACTGCAACCTCTGTCTCCCAGGCTCAAGCCATCCTCCCATCTCAGCCTTCTGAGTAGCTGAGACTACAGGCATGCGCCACAATGCCTGGCTAATTTTTGCAGTTTTTGTAAAGATGGGGTTTTGCCATGTTGCCCAGGCTGATCTCGAACTCTTGGGCTCAAGTGATCTGCCGCCCTCGGCCTCCCAAAGTGCTGGGATTACAGGCGTGAGCCACCATGCCCAACCAAATTCTTTATTAACCTAAGGAGAATTTGAACTTTTTAAACAAGGTGTGCCTTTACATCTCTTTCTTTATGCCTCTTTGTAAAATTTAGCATTTTTCATCATTTGCATGATGCATATTTCTTGTGATAATTCCTATAAATTTTATGTGTTGGTTGTTATTGTAAAAGATAATTTTTATCCCACATTTTCTTATTATTTTTTGTATGTAGGAAAACTACTGGATTTTGTGCATTAACTTTGTAATCAGCCATGTTGGCAATTTTGCTGAGTTTCTAAGAGTTGTCTTTTTTTTTTTTTTTGTCTTTTCTCTCAGATTCTCTAAGCAAACAATCATCACCTGCAAATAATGACTGTCTTGTCTCCTCCTTTCTAAAGTTTGAACTTATTTCCTTTCCTTATCCAGGAACAATGTTATTTCAGGAATTGTGCTAAACAATGGTGGTGTTAGCAGGCATCCATGTTTTTTTGCTAATTTCATGGATTGCTTTTATAATAGTATTTCACTTTTAAGCATGATGCAGGCTATAGGAGAGTGTGTGTATATGTGTATAATTATAAATAAGATAATTTTAATAGTGTCAATGAAGTATTTACTTTCCCTATTAACATATTATATATATTCATATATAATATAATAGGAAAAGTAATGTTCATATATAATATGCATTTCATAATACATTTATGATTTTACGTAATTACAAATGATATCACAGAAGTATTTTTTTCCTCTTCAGCTAAGATTGTTATCAGAAGAGATGACAAATGTCAAGGCATATGATAAAACATCTATTGTGATAATAAAATAGTTCATTCAAATATTAACATGGCAAATTATATTGGTAGTTATCCTTTGATCCCACACCACCACCTGCATTCCTGGAACTGGTTGTGGTGTGGAAGCCAGGAAGCTCAGTGAGGCTGAGGCTGTGAGCAATCTGCAGGAGGGGCAGAGGGTTGGAGAAGAAAAGAGTAGGGCCAGGAAGGGCAGAGAGTGACAAGAGACCCCCTCAGGATTGAACCAAGATGCTGGTATGAATTCCTGGGACCCTCCCATTCAGGGCAGTGAATTCAGGGCACCACCTACCTTGAAGGTTAATACTTTGGACTTTTCAAAGTCAATGGCAGCTGAGTTCTCCACAATGATCGTGACTTGAGCTTCATTCAGGACTGTCTGTGGAACCACTCGGAAGATGCCCCTGGGCCCCACCAGCTGCAAGTTGAATTTGGCATTGGCTCCCTAGAGAATTTGGAGAGTGGAAACAAGGAAGATGAATGATGATAGAAATTCATATTCATACTATATGGAAGTCTTCACATGCCCTTAACCTTGGGAGATATTATTAAGAGAGTTTCTGCATCTGACTTTTCCTTCTGAAGGGACTGTGAATGCCTTTAGGCTAAGCAGATAGTCTTTGATTGGTTACTCTCCCTCCTCTCCCCCTTGGTTACAACTTCCTGTTTCATTCATTTTGTGGCCCACCTGGCCCCTGCTACATACGCAAGGCAGTTTGATGCAGACCCACTTAGCTTGGGACCCTGGCTCCATACTGTTTGTGGGAAACCAGAGTGGGGGGCAGGACCACACACCTGGTCGGAGTCATTGACGGTGATCTTGAGGCCCCGCAGGATCTCTCCCTGGGGCGGGTGCTCATTCATGGACAGCTCAAACCTGTTTTGGGGTCCACTCTCTCCATAGAATGTTGGCGGGTGGTTGTTGAGGTCCACAATCCTGATGGTGACTGGGACAGTGGCCTGGGCAGCTGGGCTCCCCACAGGGCTCATCTCGGTCACCTGGGATGGGTACAAGTGGCTATGGCCTGTGTGGCAGGTGGACCCTTCAGACGGTCCAGCTCCTACCTCCCTTGTAGAATGTATAATCCCCTCTGTTTCAGTGTGTCCTGGCTTAGCAACTTAGATCTAACTGATAACATATGGCAAAGATGGCAAGCTATCACTTCATGATTAGACGATAAGAGATTGCAATTTCTGTCTTGTGAAGTCTCTCTTGCCGGTTTTGATGAAGCAGGCAGCTACGGTTGACAGAGACTAATGGTGACCTCTAGCCAACAGCCAGCAAGGAGCTGAAGCTCTTAGTCCAACAGCCCACAGGGAACTGAGTCTTGCCAATAATTGGGTGGGCATGGAAATCAATCCTTCTCCAGTCAAGCCTGCAGATGAGACCCCAGTCCTGGCTGACAATCTGATTGCAACCATGTGAGGGTCCTGGAGACCAAGGACCCAGCCAAGCTGAGCCTGGAGTCCTGAACCACAGAAACTATGAGATATGAATGTGTATCGTTTTAAGCCACTAAGTTTGGGGTAGTTACACAACTGATAACTAATACAGCCTACAAAGCTAGGGCCAAGAACCTATAGGCACCTTGTGAACCACGTGGCAGATATCCTACAAACCTCTTCAAGACCTCCTTTCCCTTGTTCTGTAAGCATGCTCTGGTCTTATGTATCTTAAAATAACCATCCCTGTACTCTACTCCTTCACACTTTCACTGCTATCCCTCTTGTTTCTCACCCCACCCCTCATTCCGATACTTTACTCTGACTTCCACGCTGCATCTGGCACTGCTACTCTTTCTCCTTCTCAAGGGCTCTAGTCTCACAGCAATGTGACTCTGCTCTCTACATCCTCTTCTCAACCTCTCTGATCCCTCCTGAGTTTCCTTTACCTGCCCCTCTCCTTCTCCTCCTCCTCGCTCTCAGCCTCCTCACACAGCTTCCACAGCTGTGCTTGGTCGATTGTTCTCTCTCTTCTTCTTCCTCTGGGTGCCTTTATTCCCTCCCATGCCTTCTACAGCTACCTGTAGGTTGACATTCTCTCCCACAATTCCAAACCTGTGTGCCCAAGTTTTGATGTTTGAACTTGCATGTCCCTCAAGCATTCAAATGCATCCTTCCTCACTTACTTCACTTGTGTGCTGTCCTGTACTCCTGATGGCACAGGACCACCTGGGCTTCATCTATCCCTCTCCCATCCCTTTCCCTCAAGAGTCACCAGTTTCCTCATTCTGTGCAATCTGCCTCATGCATACTTTTCAATTTGTCCCTTTCTTCTATCCCACCTCCCCTCAGCCTCACAGGCTCTCTTCCTCTGTTACCTTGGCCAATGGCTCTACCTCTCATCCAGTTCCCTCTGAACCCAAGTTGAGACCAGAGTTCTCAAATTCGGGCTGGGACTGGTGCCAGAATTACCTGGGTGCTTATAATATGCAGATTCCTGGGTTTGCCCCAAACACACTGAATTCCTATGCCCAGGAGTGGATCCTGAAAATCTTGGTTGGCCCAACTCTCCAAATGTGGGATCCCCACTGATCTGGTGAGTAGCCAGGTGAACTTTCCAAGTGACTGTAATCCTGCTGAAAACCTTCCAATGGCTCCTTGTTGCTCTTGAGTAGGACCAGCGACATAATTTGCAGGCCCAGTGAAAAATAAAAATATAGGGTCCCTTGGTGAAATTATTAAGAATTCCAAGACAGCAAACAGCGAGCATTAAGCTTAGTGTGGGATCCTCCTAAGTATAGTCCCTGTGTGACTTCACAGGTCACATGCCCAGCTCTAGCGACAGATCCATAGCTCCCATTCAGGACCTTTGCTCCTCTGACCCCAGCCTGGGAGTTCACCTTTCCTCCTTCTCCAGGCTGCCCATCCTTCTCTGCTCTGGCCTCACCTGACTCCGTGTTGTTCCCCCAATATATCAGTGCTCTCCCCTCCAGCCTGGGCTTGCTGCACTTTCCTGGCTTGGAATGCTTTCACTCCACCCTGACCCACCCAATGCCAATCTCTGGCAGCATGTACCTGCAGGATCCCACCCATGCTCAGGCATTGCTGCTTCAGTCGCACCTTCTCCTGCCTTTCTGCGACTCCCTGTTTGTGAGTTCATGTCTGGCGCTGGTGCTTTTTAGAACAACATCTAGCCTCCTCCCCAAACTATGGGCCCCAGGAAAGAGGGCCTGGGTCTTATCATCTTTATAGCCTTCCAGGGTCAAAGGTGGGCAGGGAAGACAAAGCTGGAGGGAGGATACCTGTACATGCAGCTCATACACCTCTCTCTGCAGCTGGGCCGGGCTCTGAGTGATGGAGATGGCTCCCGATGTCTCATTAATTTCAAAGGCTCCGTCGCTCCCTGTCACAGAGAGATGCACCCTGAAGTTCTGCACAAGACCACAGGGAGGCGCAGGGGAGTCATGCTGCAGGCTCCTCCTGCATTGCCTAGCGAAGTCTTCATAGAATGAAATCCTGTCATCTGTGTCTTGTCAACATGGAAACAGTTTCAGAGGGGCTTAGTAACTTGTCTAAGGCTACACAGCTAGTGCAGATCTGGGACTTGAACTCAATTCTGTCCAGCTCCCACGTTCCATACTGCGTGCCTTCTCTTATGCGTAATAATATGTGTGCCTGTGTGCATGTGTGCACATGTGTGTATTTGTGTGTGTGCGTGTGTGTGAGGAAAAGAGAAAGGAATCAGGAGGACATACAGTGAGACAGGGTCATGGAAGGGGAGTGGGGAAAGAAGGGACAGGAGGGAGGAAATAAAGAGAGGAGACGGAGGGTGTGCAGTGGGACAGGCAGGAGATGGGGTGGGTGCTAAGGGACTGGGTAAAGGTTTGCAGTGGTGATGGGAGGGAAGGCAGTTGAGGTCCTGTGAGGCTGGGGAAAGGAGGCTGGCAGGTTTGCCCTCATGTGAGCTGCTGGAAGGTGAGTATGCACAGGCATGTCCTAGAGAAAGGCTGTGGCATATAGACATGCACACGTCTGGGACCAGACACCAGGTGCAATGCCCTGGCCTAGCCCAGGGACAGCTCATCTGGCTCAGTTGCTGCCCAGCTGTGGGAAGAGCACAGACTGTGGAGCTAGCAGGCTCAGGTTCAAATACAATGATGGGAACTTGGGATGCCTACTTAGCTTCTCTGAACTTCATTTTTCTTGTCCATATATAGGGCTAACACTAGGGAGATGCCACGTCACCACTGCATTTGATTCATTTAATTCAGCTATATGCTGTGGGATAACAATTAAAAAGAATGAGGAAAATACATAGCCACTTAAAAAGTGAGAAATATTGCCGTGCATTCCCATCAAGGAGCAAATATCCAGGGGGAGAGGAGCATGGGTTAGCACCTCCGTGTCGCTCTCAGCGCCCCTGCCCCATGCTCTCCTGGCTGTTGGATATCATGACAGGCAGGGGCCGAAATACACAACCCAGACACTTGCTTGTCTTGGGCACAGCCTTTCCTCTGCATGTGTCTTATACTCCTGGTCCTATAGGCGAGGGAGCTGGGATCTAGAGAGGTTGGGGAACCTTGTTCTGGTCACCTAGAGAATCAAAGCTGCAGCCCCCAAAGCTGCTCAGACTCACCATTCACAAGGCTGTAGAGAATTCGATTGGGTTTGCCCCGGTCTCCATCCATGGCGACTACCTTCAGTACCTCTGAGCCCTCGGGGAAACAGGAGCAGCCGCTGCCTGATGGGCAACATGGGAACCCTCCCCTCCCCAAACAATGTCCCCATGATGAAAAGAAGGTGCTACCCCCACCCAGGAAAGAGTCAGGCCTCTGTGTGGCCTTGGAGCATGACCCTCTTCTCCTCTGCAGGGGCTCTAAGCACCCACTGGCCTTCAGGGTTGGAGGGATAACCTGAGCCCCTGCTTCTTCCTTGCCAGTAAGGGTCAGTACCTGGGCTGCCCAGGGATTCTCAGGCCTCCTGCACCAACTTCTGGCCCACACACCACACTCAGCCCTTGCCTCTACTGCTCCCTACTCTCTAGCCTTACTGTCACTGCCCTCTCTATCTTTTGCTTTCATCCCACCCCTGAGGTACATGAGGGGAGAGGGGAAAGACAGATGGGAGAGAGGCCAGATCGCAAATGCGAGGTCCCAGAATTAAGATTTTATCTTGTGGGCCTTTGGTACTGCTGGAAGGTTTTACGGTAGGGCAGCCCCAACTGTATAAGGCCTGCTTGACTTCTGCCTGTTGTCCCCTCTTAAGCCCCCCTACACAGGCCCTTCTCTCTGGTCAACTCCGGGCTACTACTGAACCCAGCCCAGGTGCTGCCTCCTCCCTTGGAGCCTGCCCTGAGCCCTGTCCCTCAGCACCTCCTTCTCCCTTTAGCTCCTCAGTGGGATGGCCTGGACCCACCCTGGCCCACCCTGCAGCCCCTACCCAGGGCAGTCCAGCATCTCTCTCCCTCACTCTGAGCTTGTCTCCACCACTGGGTCTTCAAAAAGTGTTTCCTTTTGCTTTATAAAGTCAATAATAGGCCGGGCGCAGTGGCTCATGCCTGTAATCCCAGCACTTTGGGAGGCCAAGGCAGGTGGATCACCGGAGGTCAGGAGTTCTAGACAGCCTGGTCAATATGGTGAAACCCCACCTCTACTAAAAATACAAAAAATTAGCTGGGCATGGCAGTGTGCACCTGTAGTCCCAACTACTCAGGAGGGTGAGGCAAGAGAATTGCTTGAACCCAGGAGGTAGAGGTTGCAGTGAGCCCAGATCGTGCCACTGCACTCCAGCCTAGTGGCAGAGTGAGACTCCGTTTCCAAAAGAAAAGTAAAGCATAGAGGCCGGGCGCGGTGGCTCAAGCCTGTAATCCCAGCACTTTGGGAGGCCGAGACGGGTGGATCACGAGGTCAGGAGTTCGAGACCATCCTGGCTAACACGGTGAAACCCCATCTCTACTAAAAAAATACAAAAAAAAAAAGAAAAGTAAAGCATAATCAGACAAATGCAAATTGAGAATGCAATTCAATTGCACAGAGTTCTTAAGCTGTGGCCGAGTGAGGCCAGGCTCCAGCTTGATCTCTGCCCATGGGGAGCTCATGGTGCAGTTGGGGGCAAAAGGTCCAGTTCATGGCCTGAGGCTGGGTCAGTCCAGAGCTGGCCTCTGTGTGAGGAGGGTGACCGAGGCCAGCCCAGCCATCTCCAGCAGGGGGTTCCTAAAATCACAAGGGTCAGGGCAGGAGGCATTTGGAGGGGACGCTGGCTGAGGGGCACAGCCACCCACCGGCAGGGTGTCCTCGTACACATAGCCGTAGTAGGGTGTGCCCACGAAGACAGGGGCCGTGTCCTGAACATCCTCCACATTGACCGTGACCGTGGTGGTGGCTGAGAACACCACATCAGCCCCACGAAGCCTCCCACCGCCATCCTGCGGAAGAACCGGGGGCCACAGACGGAGAGTGAAGACAAGTTGCGATGTGGAATTGGACAGAAACCATGAGAACCTGGCTCCTACCCCCTTATGACTGTGAGGCCAGCTGTCCTCTCCAAGTTTCTGCTTGCTTCTGTGTCACCCGGAGATACTTCTCCTCTCACGGGAGTGTTGGGAATGTAAAAGTGCCACCATTCCTTTGCAAGTGGGGTTAGTTCTCTCTCCAGAGAAATCATATCAGATGAGTGGCAGGAGAGGGGGCATTCAGAGCTAAATTCCCCCTCCCAGCCAGGACCCAAGCCTCAAGCACCTCCTGAGGATCTACTCTGTGCTTGGCTTGTGCTGAGTGTCAGGGACCCACAACAGCAAGACTTGGGCCCTGCACTGAGCATCATAACAGAGATGTGCACCCAGCCCAGCCCAGCCCGTGCCGCTATGGGCAGGCGAGGCTGACTCGGGCCTGCTGGTACAGGCTGTAGTGGGATGGCCTGTAAGCCAGGCTGTGACCAGCAAGGGCCTGCTTGCAAAAGAAAGTGCTGGGCCTAGAGGGACCAGCGGGGTTTTGCACTCTTTGTAGGGGATGAAGCTTTGGTGGGCATCTGCTGGTTTCCAATGTTTCCCACACCACCACTTCAGAAATATGAGGAACTTAGTTGAGTTCCTCAACTTCAGGGCTGGGCAGATGAGGAAACTGAGGCTCAGAAGGGGTGACTGGGCACACAGAGAGGAGGAGGTGAGTGAGCAAGCCTGGCCGGCAAGATGGAGGTGCCTGGAGGCCATGTTGTTGAGGATGTGAGGGGGACACCATTCTCTTGAACATCCCACCTGGTCTTACCTAGGGGATCCTGGCCTGTTAGTTTTGAGGAAGCACATGCCGTCCCGCAGCCCACAGATCCCAGCCTCCCTGGAGACTAAGTCCGGGCAGGAAAGATTCCGAGCAGCTGCTCCCTATTTTCCCACGTCCGTCATGTCTCCTGCTCTCCAAACTGCCCCCGCTCCCCTGTAGAGCCTAACTCCATTCCAACCCAAGGGCTGAGGAGAGACTGGATGCTTGCGTTACCTTGGCGACCACGGTGACATAGTGGGTCCGGGACCTCTCGTAGTCCAGAGTGGCCCCAGCCTGGAGGCGCAGCACACCACTGTGACGGTCCACAGCAAATGGGGAGTGCAGGTTCTATAAGAATTAGGGGCCAGCTGGACCTCAGCAAGAGCGCAGGCCAGCCCCAGGAATGCCCGCTCTGCTTTCTGAAGGGAGCCCTCACAGCCCCTTGTCACAGGACTTCAGGGCTGAGGTTCCTGCTTCAGAGTGCTCAGTTTTTCTGGTCGCAGGTTCTCCTTCATAGGACTTGGGGCTTTCCCTCCCACACCCTCAGTCAAAAACACAACGTTCCCTTTCGGGCCTTTGCTTTTCTCCCTGCTTAGCTGGAAAACAAATTTTCTTGGGCTAAGCTTTGGGCTAAGCTCTGGCCTGGAGGGTCCAGCAGGTGGCAATGTCTGCAGAGTGATCTAACCTGGAGGGAGCCAGGGATTAAAAGACACAGTGAAGGAGAAAAACGTTGGGGCCTTCAAACCCTACACCAAGCAAGTGACTGTGGAGCAGTCCCGGGCAGTCCCAAGCAGCCTGGCATCGGGGGAGAGGGTGTGCAGCCTGAAGGAGGCTGGCAGGGATCACCAGCCTCTGGTGGGGTCCCTGGGGACCCTTCTGGCTAGGTAGTGTCGGGCGCTTGTGCCAGGTGCTGTTAGTGGGGGCTTTACACGTACGTAGTCTTCACAACAATGCAACAAAGATGTGTTTTTATCTCTCCCATGGGAAACATGAGGAAACTGAGCTGGGAAAGTTAGATAATGCACTGAAGGTCATGTGAGTGGTGAGGGGTGGGGTCTCTCCAGCACCCGTGCAGTCCAGGGGACTTCTGGGCCTGTGTTGTTAGGGGCTTCAGAGCTCTGCCTCTTTTGAGTGTTGTCTCTTCTGCTCTTTTTTTCTATTGACCATTCTGGGCCTACATGGTGTTCTCCACCCATGTGGCAGTCCCTGGGGAAAGGGCTGGGGACGTGGAGGGCTGAGGGTCCTGGGGATGTGGGAAGAAGGAGGGGACAGACTGACTTAGAGGAAGCCACGATGGGCCCATCAGGGGAAGAAGGCTTCTGTCCCTCTCACATCCCCTCCAGTCCATCCCACCCCTTTGTGTACTCCTCGGGAATCGTAGAGGCACCGACCTAAGGGCCTGGGTGATAGAGGTGGGGGCCACCCAGGAGTCCCCTCTGGCCCAGCCCCAGGTTAGGTCCTGTGTGTCCCGCCTTACCTGCAGGAAGTAGGTGACACTCCCTCCAGAGCCTGTGTCCCTATCCACCGCATGGACCTTAAAGATGCTGCTCCCAGCAGGTATGTCCTGAGGGGGTCACAGCCACAGGGGAGGGTCAGAGACAGTGACAGCATTCTCAGGGGGACAGAGGCATAGAGGCATGCAGCAGTGGGGTCAGGGGAGCGAAGCACCAAAAAGAGGTGAACAATTGAGGATAAAGTGTGTGAGCCATGTATGTTTATTTTGCAGCACTATTCACAAAAGCAAAGACTTGGAACCAACTCAAATGCCCATTAATGATAGACTGGATAAAGAAAATGTGGCACATATACACCATGGAATACTATGCAGCCATAAAAAAGGATGAGTTCATGTCTTTGTAGGGGCATGGATGAAGCTGGAAACCATCATTCTCAGCAAACTATCGCAAGGATGGAAAACCAAACACTGCATGTTCTCACACATAGGTGGGAACTGAACAATGAGATCACTTGGACACAGGAAGGGAAACATCACACACCAGGGCCTGTCGTGGGGTGGAGGGAGGGGGGAAGGATAGCATTAGAAGATATACCTGATGTAAATGATGAGCTAATTGGTGCAGCACACCAACATGGCACATGTACACATAGGTAACAAACCTGCACGTTGTGCACATGTACCCTAGAACTTAAAGTATAATAATAATAAAAAAAAATTTTTTTTAAGTGTGTGAGCACCCAATGGGGGCTGGGACTCAGAGGAGGTGTAGGAAAGAGGGAAGGGAAATTTGAGCCAAAAGACTTGGTGAGGGGCTGGGAGATGCGCTCAAGGAGAGAGGGAGAAGAAAACACCAACACCCCAAACAGATAAAGGGTCTACCTATGAAACAGCAATTCAAAAAGGAGGAGATGGTTCATAACTACAGACATATTTAGGATCACCAGGGACCATATACCTGCATTTTAGAGCAAGAATGAGATATCTTTCTCCTATTGAATTAGCAAACTTTTTTTTTTCTTTTTTTGAGATGGAGCTTTGCTCTTGTTATCCAGGTTGGAGTGCAGTGGTGTGATCTCGGCTCACTGCAACCTCTCCCTCCTGGGTTCAAGCGATTCTCCTGCCTCAGCCTTCTGAGTAGCTGGGATTACAGGTGCCCGCCACCATGCCAGGCTAATTTTGTATTTTTAGTAGAGACAGGGTTTTACCATGTTGGTCAGGCTGGTCTCAAACTTCTGACCTCAGGGTATCTGTCCATCTCGGCCTCCCAAAGTGCTGGGATTACAGGTGTGAGCCACCGCACCCGGCCTGAATTAGCAAACATTTTAAACTTTGAGAATTCAGTGTTGTCAAGGGGCAGGGGAGAAAGACCCTTCCATTGCAGGGAAGGAACAAACAGGTGCCTTCTGGAAAAGCAGTCTGGCAACACCCCGTGGGCATGTGTGCTTTTGATGCAGTAATTTCAAATCCTGAACTGTATCTTAAGGAAAGAATCCTAATTAATGAAAAACAAAACTGATGCTCAGAAGTTGATGTGTCCATGACAGCAAAATTTAGAGCACCTTAAATATCCAAACATCAGGGAATGATTCTGTAAATGATAGACGTTCACTTGATGGAAGCTATTAAAACAATAGCTGCCCAAACTTTACAATTAATGAGGAAAATGCCTATGTTATAACTTAAGTGCAAACAGGTTATAGAAAGCATATGTTTAGTATAATCACAACTATGCCAAACAAACAGAAAAACAAAACAAAACAGAGCTGTATAATGACAAAAAGACTAGAAGGAAATACACCGAAATTTAACAATGTCTCAGGTTGGAGAAAGTGAGGGTGACTTTGAAAACTCTCATTTCTCTTACTTTTCTACATATTTCACAAGTCTACACTGAACGTGTATTATGACTATAATGGAAAAAAGCAAATGAACCTGTCTTTGGAATAAAAGCAAATGTGGGAGGGAGCAGGTGGTGACAGAGAGGTTCTCCACAGGGCAGTGAGCCATGGCAGGCCACAGAGCAGCCCCAGGGGTAGGCTATGGGCCTGGGTGGGACAATTGGCCCCTCTAGCAGCTACTCACTCACCTCAGGAACCAGCGCAACATAAGGCTCCTGGATGAACCTGGGCGCCTCGTCATTGGCATCGGTCACCAGGATCACGACTTTTTCGGCCACCTGAGAAGGGGCAGAGGGGTCAAGAGCCAGCGCAATGAGACCTTCTGAGGGCTGAATGGATAGCGACCTCTAACACTCCAAGGTACACGTCCCTGCCCATCCCTCCTTTCTCTCTCCCCCTCCCTTCCTTCTTTTATTCATTAATGCAATAAACATTAAGCAGCCTCTTAGTGCCAAACATTGTGTTTCATCCTGGAGGCAGGAGACAGTCTAATGGTGTGTTATTTTGCAGTAGTCATGGTGGCTGGGATATCAGGGCAAAGATCAGCATATTAAAAAAACACGTTATGATCTCCTCAAGGTGATAGCAGCAGTATGCCAGGCACTGAGGGCGGGGCCCCTGCACTGCACCAGCGCACACACATAGCCTGTGGAAATGCGTCCAATGGGGTTGAGAGTTCCTGGGCTGTGGTGGCGAGAGCGGGTGGGCTTCTCAGAGGAGTGAGAATTAATCCATGAGACAGGTTTGCCAGAAGAAAAGAGGTAGGAAGGTGTGCCGGGAAGAAGGGGTTGCATGTGCAAGGCAAAGAGGAGTGGAATGCATGGTGAGCTGAGAGGATGGAAGTAGATTTATGGCTAGATTATGGCCTGGGTAGGGTGGATATGAGGGAAAAGGCAGCGAGGCAGATGGTGCCCAACGGGGAGTCCCGGAATGCCAGACCGAAGCTTGGTTTTCATCCTGCCAGTGGCAGAGGCCAGCTGTTAGTGCTTTCTGAGCCTCAGAGTGGGCAGATCTGACTCTGTTCCGTAGTGACAACTTCAGGCAATTGGAGTTGGGGAGCCTGGAGGCCAGTGAGCCCCTGGGGTTTGTTGAGTTATCCAGGGAGCACTGATGATTGCTGAGAGAAAATGGTTGCTGTGGGGTGTTCAGCTCAGGTGACTGAGCAGGAGGCCAAGACCAGGGTCAGGGAGGCAGATGGGGAGGGCAAGTTTGAGGAGATGATGTGGAATGTGGGTTAGACCCATGAGAAGCTCAGCTTGGAGAGCCTGATCTCTCCGTTCCTTCTTTTCCTTCCTTCCTCTCTGGCCTTGCTGCAGCCCTCTCCTGCGGGTACTTTGGGCAGGTCTTGCTGGGCCCTGGCTTAAACTTGCAGAAAAGCCCCCACGAAGGCTTGGGGAGGAATCATGCTAGTCTCACCCTTCTCAGGCCTGAATACTGCAGGCTGCCGGGGACTGCCTTGGGTGTGCACTCACCAGATTCAGGCCGTCAGAAATGCTGATGATGGCTTCAATCTCATCTTCCCTCTGTGAAGCACAGGGACTGAGTGAGTGTCCAGGGGTCTGACACGCCACAGGACCCCTGTGGCTGGGAGGAGCTCCTTCTGCCCCACGCACCCATCAGAGGAGGCCTGCGCGTGCCAGTGGATCCCTGGATCAGGGTGAGTGGTGGCGACAGCATGCCTGGCAGAGTAGAAAGCTGCCTCCCCCCATGCTTGAGGCCTTATTTGGGACTTTTGTGTCTGGGGTTCTTATAAACTCAGAGACCCAGAGGGTCTGTTGGGGCGCCAACAGAAAAGACTCTCTTGCCACAGTGAGGCGAGACGCCGACCTTAGTGTGCTCAAGGTCCCATAAAGACTTTTCCTCTTTCTTTTCCCTTTTCTCGCCTTCTCTCTCCACGCCTCTCCACATTCCAGGTCTCTGCAGAGGCTCACATCCATGGCGTCTCAGTGCTCCCCAGGATATGGTGAGGCCTCAGTGGGGTGGGGTATCGGAGGTTGCCAGATCCCGCGGGTGCCAGGGAGTGGGGTACTGGCAGCACAGTCAGGCTCCACTGCTATGTCCCCACAGCAGTCCCTGAGACCTCCCTTTCCTTTCTCTACCCTGGCCTGCAGCTAATGGAGGCTGTCACCAGAACTGGCAGCATCCCCACAGCTGAGGTCCAGTTAGCCACACACCAGGCTGCTGTACGGTCTGAAAAAGGCCATACCCTGTCGCCTGCAAGTTCACAAATGTGTAGAGCGAAGGAGTCCTGCCAAACTCAGATTCACTCCCAACCACCCTTTTCAGCCTTGACCTGCTCTGAGTTCCTGTGCACCATAGCACCTCTCCCAGGACAGGCTTGAAAAATCACTTTGTGAGCTTTCTTTCAGAAACCTCAAAGTGCAAACAGATTTATTTTTAATGGAACATGCTTAAAAGATTAGCAGGGCTGGCAGGTACTCATTAAAGGAGCCCACTCTTTGCTCTGTGTGAACGAGGAGCGTGAAAGTAAAGCCCACTCTGCTGATGGCAAGAGGCCCAGAGATCTCTCACAGACTGGATGTGCCTGGGGTGTGCCCCCTCATCCCCTACTCTACGGAGAGGTTCTAACCAAAGTGCTCTAGGGGAACTTCAGCCCACCGAGGTCTATCTGCAGGCAGCGGCCCTGCAGCACTCCCCACACCTCCCCATACCTCTCTGTCCAGCTCTTCAACCAGGGTGATGTTTCCAAAAGTGGGGTCAACAGAAAAGACGCTTCTAACGCTGGGGTCAAAGCTGATGTGGTAGGAGATGGGGTCTCCCTCAGGGTCTGTCCCGTTCAGGGTGTATACATGAGAGCCTGGAAGGAAACACAGTGAAGAGACATAGAATCTGAGACCCAACTTTTTCCTAAAAGTGGCAGCTGCTCAGGACCAATGATTCAGCTGTTTATAAAGTGACAATTCAACTCAGTGCCAAAGGTGCTGCCCTGAACTGGGTGCTCATCGCTGGCCTCACCCTTGCTGGCTGCTTGCCTCTTTGTATGTTTACTCTTCACAGCAGTTGGATGTGATGATCAGCCACTTTCCAGATTGTAATCTATAACACGGGTTACAGAGCAGGTGCAGGTCTGCTGTGCCTAACTGTAGTGCCTGAGTTCTGCCCTGCCTGGTAATAACTCGGCTCTCAGGATCCAAGGCTGAGGGACTCCTGGGTATAGGGAAGGGGAATTAAGGCCTTTAAGGCCATAAGGCAGCCATTAAGGCAGGAGGGGTGACCCACAGTGCAGCACTGTCCCCGATGCCTGGACCTGGTTCTGCAGGGATTTCTGAGCCAGATGCCTGCTTTGCTCTGCTCTCCATTTTCCCGGGGTTCCCAATGGCCACAAAGTGAGGGAGAGGGAGTGTGAAATCTCCCCTTTCTCCTCGCCTCTCTCTGCAGATCTCAGCAAGTTGGATGTTCTTCCGCCGTTTTAAAGCCTAGAGACCTGAGGCTCAGAGAGGTAAATACATTTGTTCAAGTTCACACAGCCATAAGGGGCAGCACCTTATCACCTACTTCCTACAGCGGCCTGCCGCAGGGCGACCCTGTCTGTGGGCGGGAGCCCTGGTCTCCAGGACTGGCCAGGCTTAAGTCTCCATGGCAGCAATGACCTTCTTTCCTGCCATTGCCTAGGGGAATTTGGAGAAAAACAAGGAGTCCCCAGCCTTGCGCAGCAACTTGGCGCTGGGCGCATATACAGGCTTGGGTGAATCACTGGCTTGGTCCCTGTGTCCAGGGGAATGCGAGCCACCCCTCAGGGAGACCTATCGGGAGCCGGTGCCAGGGCTACTTACCCACAGGCGTGTCCTCTGGGAGGCTGAACAGAGCCATATTTCCGTTGGTGCTGCCGACCCCGTTGTCGAAGAAGTGCGGGGCGAAATTGGCCTGAGCTGGGAAAAGAACACAGAACAGACGGACACCCAGACAACGGACACCCAGACACCAGGAGGGAGCTTCGCACCAGCTCAGTGCCGCATCAGGCCTCGCTACTGGGCAGGAGGGCGCTCCGCCTCCCCAACCCAAGTGCACCGAGGGACCCCCCTGGGGCGCCGCCCAGAGGATGCCCCTGACCCCCACTCCACCTCCGGTGGGCTCGGGCTTGTCAGGGACACGTAGCATGTGGGCGCTTAGAGCCCGGGGAGCAATCCAACCCCTCCTTCATCAATGGGCAGATTGCACCCGCGCTCAGAGAGGGGCAGTGCCCTAGCCAAGGTCACGCCGCGAGTCGGGGCACTATCCCCTGCCCCACGCAGTATCGGAGCTGCCACCAAGCCTACAGCTCTGCTTCCCAGCAAGCGGAGAGCAGCGGGGGTCCGGACGCCAAACCCTGGGGCTCTAGGATGCCGGCTCTGGAGAAGCGCCCCGGAGCTCCCCACTACTCCGCTACCCCACTCCCCACTACCGAATGGGCCAGGAAGATGGAAGGACTTCTCGGCTCCCGTCCACCAGCCCGAGTCCCACTCTGGAAGTGGTCCAGGGCCATGTCCCTGTGGCCACCTGGGTGACGCCGGCGCCCACCTCCCTCGCCATCCACGCGGCCAGCGGGGCCCAGCGGCCACTCACCCAGGCAGAGGCGCAGCAGCCCCAGAGCCAGGGTGGCCCACCGGCCACGCCTCATGTCTCCGCCGGCGCGGAGTGTCGCCTGCCGCCGCCGAGGCCCGGCGCAGGGGCACGGAGCATGCCCTGGACCCGCGGGGAGGGCAGAGAACACAATGGGGGTAGCGGCGACTGCAGCCGCGGCGGGAGGGGGCGCGGGGAGGGAGCGGCGTGTGGTGTGAGGGCGCTAAGAGGATGACACGGCTCGGATCTGCTCCTGCCGGCCACCTGACAAGACCAATTAGCGGTGCAGAGCTGAGAGACAGGCTCCCAACCGCGGGCGGGGGCAGGAGGGCGTGACAAGAGGACTCCCCGCCAACCACGCCCCCTTGGCGGGCGGCCCCGGGTCCAGGACAGGACACCATGGAGGAGTGGAGTGCCTTTCCCCCAAGTTGTCCTGAGGAGGGCGCTGGAAAATTGGGCTTTGCCAGGGTCCCTAAGTCCTGGTGGGACTTGGGCTTCCTGGGAGTTTTCTTTTCTCATGAACTTCCTCTGTGACTTTCAGGGGCTTAGCCATCCTCTCTGAGCTAAGCATTCCAGAAAAAAAGTTAGTGCAGCGGCCGGGAGGGCATTGCCTTAGCAGTCTAAGCAGGTTCCATGAGTGGCTTGAGACCAAAGCAAAGAGAAAGGGTAATGGGTGGGCAGTAGATGGTGAGGGGTTATCAGGACCCCCTCTCTGTGATCTCATCCCATTCCTGCTCTGTTCCCCAGGCTGGACCACCTCTCCCAAAGGGTCTGATCTGTGTGGTGGGCAGCAGGGAGGACCCTTAAGTCTCCACCAGGGTGAGAGGCAGTTCTGCCCCCCATCCCCAGTCAGTGCCCAGTCTGGGACCATGAAGGGGCAGCTGACCCACTCTTCAAACCTTCCAAGGAAGAGTGAAGGGCCTGAAGGCAGAGTTAAGCCCCATCTTAGGACAGACTTGCACAGAGCTGGCCAAGGTAGATCTGAACTGCCCCAGAGGGTGAGATCTCATTCCTGGAGGATATTTACACAAAGCAAGGCACTGCTATTGGGGTCCTGGATGCTGATAACTTGAAGACACAGGTGAGCCCAGGAAGCTTTTTGGCTGCTGGTAAAACTCCCTGGACCAGACCCTCATTCTCCTGCTCTGACACTGGAGGGTGCTTGGAAATGCAGCCTGTCCTCCTTCTCTTGGTTGGGCCATTTATGAGGGGGGGGCGCAGGGTGGTCACTTCAAGCCCAAGCCAGGTCACTTCCCAGGATGCCCTTGGGTGGATGTGTTCTCAGATCGAGGAGACCCCTCTTCCGTGTGCTCCTGGGAGAGGTCGCCACAGCTGAGGTCTCAGCATTCCTCCCTCTCTCTGCCAGGGGCCTTTGAGGGAACAGAGCACCCCCTATCCCTTGGTCTAGCCCTACCTGGTCTACTGTGAGCAAGGGTCAGGGATTTGCAGAGAAGAAGGAAGATGAATCAATGGTCTTAGAATGTGCATCAGTTCTCAGGCCTAATTGGCCGAAACCCTTGTTGAGTCTCCTTGGGCTTGGCTCTTTCGCTGAAAAGACACACTTTAAATTGCACAGACATATCTGAATCTGCTTCACAAAGTGCTGGGACAAAGCTAAGGCAAGCATTCTGCAAGACCAATATAGGGATGTGGAGACTTAGGCTTGCTGTGGATTTCCCAGGAGCCAGAGGCAGAGTCAAGATGTCTTGGTGTGCTGACAAGAGCCAGCTTTCCCTGGGTCCTGTTAGCCCTGCTCCTCACCAGTCTAGGGCTGTTGATTTCTCTCCCCTCCATTCCCTCTGTCAACAGCCATGCACTGGAGAGGGAAGGGGAAGGAATAGCCTACACGCCATATGCGCCTACGCATATTTTCCCATATTATCTTATTTGACCCGCACCACTCTCTCAATGTGATTTTGTCTGCTTTACAGAGGAAGGAGATGTCTGTTTGGATGAACGGAGGCAGGATGGCGCACTTCCGGGGTTCTTCACCACCAACTTTTCCCACACGGGCGAAAATGCAGCCGGTGACCCCGGAAGGTGCAGACCAACTGGGCATGCGCCAGGTGACATCAATCCGAAGAGACCAAGATTTACCTGGTCGCACCTGCCAAACGCCCCCCGACACGCCCGTGCCCCGCCTATTGCCCTCCCACTCCTAGAAAAGCCCCTCGAGGCCAGCGCGTCCTGTGGCCTTCCTCAGTCCCTCACTCCTGCCGGGACTGCAGGAACTCCCTCGGAGAGCTTCACCGGGTGACTCTCTTGGCCTCCTTTGCTGGAGGCCAACAGACCTCTCCCTACCCACCTTCTTCCCTTGAAGCTAGGTGACCAAAAATAAATTTGCAGTTTTGCTCCTACCCTTGCCTACCCGATGGTTCTTTTGTGCCCGCTCTGGTGGTCTTAGAAAAACAAATCAATGTCCTCACTGGCTGTGTGAGTCCAAGCAAGTGACTTTCCCTCTCTGAGGTGCAGAGCTTGGATTCACATACAGTTTGGGTTGGCTCCAAATAAAGTTCAAATTCTTTTTTTTTTTTTTTTTTTTTGAGTCGGAGTCTCACTCCATCAGCCAGGCTGGAGTGCAATGGCACGATCTCAGCTCACTGCAACCTCTGTCTCCTGGGTTCAAGTGATTCTCCTGCCTCAGCCTCTCAAGTAGTTGGCATTACAGATGCACGCCACCATGCCCAGCAAATTTTTTTTCTTTTTTTTTTTTTATAGTAGAGATGGGGTTTCACCATGTTGGCCAGGCTGGTCTTAAACTCCTTACCTCAGGTGATCCACTCACCTGGGCCTCCCAAAGTGCTGGGATTACAGGCATGAGCCACTGTGCTGCCCAGTTCAAACCCTTTTCATGGCAGAAGTAGATGATCTTGAAGCTACTGAAGCTTCAGCTTCTGGGCCTCTCACTTACACATCACACATTCCTTCCAGAGCCCCAGTTTTGTATTTTACTTTGTATTTTCTTCTTCTTTCTTCTTAGAGATGGGGTGTCATTATATTACCCAGGCTGGCCCTGAACTCCTAGGATCAAAAGACTCTCCTGCCTCCGCCTCCTGAGCAGCTGGGAATACCGGCAGCACCATTACATCTGACTTCTATTCTTTTCTGAGAAAGACCCTCCACACCCCCCACTCCAGCTCCTGCTGCTTCTTTCAGCTGTACTGGGTTTAGATCTGCTAACGTGACCAGCTGCCCAAGTTTGCCTAGGACTGAGGGTTTCCAGGGATGCAGGACTTTCAATGCTAAAACCAGCAAAGCCTAGGGTAACCTGGTATTTAGTAGTCACCCTAGATACAATCCTGTCCTCAAATCACCTAAGGACCTGGGAAAACAGCAGCTCTTTATGGTGATTCTCACGATGGACCCTGATCTTGACCTTGCAGTGTGGAGGGTCTTGGTTTGTCAAGGCTCAGTAGGACTCATCTGTCATGAGACATGGGACTTGGCTGTCACCTACAGAGCCTGGACAGCCTCAGGGACACCAGTCACCCTGTCTTGCAAATGCCCATCACCCCGAAGGGTGGTGAGTTCCCTGTCTCCTGGGACCTCCTTGCCATGGTACCTGCAGTGCAGTACCACATAGTGTCATCTTAAAGTCAGCTTCTGACAGCTCTTCCTCTGGTGGATTTATGGCAGCTGCTCCAGCTATTGATAAGCGAGAATACGCGTGTCAGCTGTTAGCCTGGGCATGCGTGTGTTCCAAGTCTGCCAATGTGCCAACTCAGGCTCACATGCACATCCATGTCTTTGCCTTTATCTGATCTACCTGAGTGTGCCAACCCAAAGTCCCTTACCCGTGTGCATAGACGCAAATTCACACAGCTGCCCACAAACCTACACACGAGTCATAGTCCCATTTGTACACACATACACACATATCCAACAATGTGTGAATCCACTCACATCTTATCTCCACACATAGACACACGTGCATACCTGCACTGACAGCAGTTGGGCCAGGTGCCTTCCAGGCTCCATCTGGTACTGAGGATGTGGTGAGCAGCAGGTGCCTGCGATTCAGGCTCATTTCCTGACAATATGAGGAGGGAGCCAGGTCAGGTAGACAGTCGCAATAGGTCTCTAGTGCCCTGCTTCTGCCTCAGCAGTCTGAGACAGTGACGGTGAGACCATTTGACAGACTGACCTCTGTCCTGGTGTGTTGGCATCCTGAGCTGCTCTGTCCAAAGTTTCAACAAAATGATTGCTCATGATAAGAAAGTCCTGGCCCAAGACAGAGTTTGGTACTGAGCTTGACGGAATAGGGTCAGGGTTTCTGAGTAGGCCTGGATGTGTCAACTGTGTACTGGGCATACTGTCTCTGGATACAATTCCGTCAGGTACTGTCCCAGTCCAGGTGAGGTCCTGAAGACTCTCCTCTGCAGGTCTGGGCCAGGATGTCCTCTCCTGGCTGGAAACTGGGAGTCCCGCCCCACAGCAGTGGACTCTGAGGCTAGTAGCTCAGCTGTGGGCTCAGTGTGCCTGGGGAGGCTGGATACCCATCTACTGTGACATGTGACTTCCCCTGCCCCCTTGCTGTACCCAGGCCAGGTGTAGAGTGGCTACCTCAGTTTCCTCTGACTTGAAGATGGGGTCCCTTTCCTATCTGTCTGAGACCTTGCCTATCTCTTTAACTGAGGGATTCTGTGGTGCCACCTGTTTCCTTACACCCATCTAATAGGTTAGTGGCTCCAGTAACCATTTTACCCACTGACTGTGACTCCTGGCTTGTATGGGCATTCACATGGGTGGACAGAGCCTCCTCTAACCCTGACTTTGCCTGTTTCCATCCTACAGTAGCCTCCTTTGCTTTCTCAGCCTGTCACATGGCTGAGCCTGAGTAGAGGAACACATCGAAGGATCTCTCTCTTTCCAGAAGGTTCTTTTTCCCAGCATACCTCTGCCTCCAAGCAGAAGTGCTCCCTATTTGGAACCTCAACAGAGCCTTTAAAAGACTTCAGTAGGCCTGACTCAGTGGCTCACGCCTGTAATCCAACACTTTAGGAGGCCGAGGTGGGCAGATCACTTGAGCCCAGGAGTTTAAGACCAGCCCGGGCAACACCATGAAAACCTGTCTCTACCAAAAAAAAAAAAAAAAAAATTAGCTGGGTGTGATGGCATACACCTGTAGTGCCAGCTACTCGGGAGGCTGAGGTGAGAGGATTGCTTGAATCTGAGAGGTTGAGGCTGCAGTGAGCCATGATTGCACCACTACACTCCACAGTGAGTGCCGTAAGACCTTGCCTTAAAAAAAAAAAGTGTTTTGTGCAGTCTTCTTGTGTGTCTCCCCTAGAAGGCTGTGCACCAGGGAAGGAGCTGTGTTTCATTCATAGTGTGCTTCAGCATTAGCATAGGGTCTGGCACAAAATAGGTCCTCGATGGGTAATTATTTTATTATTGACTGGCTGAATGAATAGAGGAATAGATAGATAGATAGATAGATAGATAGATAGATAGATAGATAGATAGATAGATAGTTTTTTTTTTTTGAGACGAAGTGTGGCTCTGCACCCAGGCAGGAGTGCAGTGGCAAGATCTCTGCTTACTGCAACCTCCGACTCCCAAGATCAAGTGATTCTCATACCTCTGCCTCCCGAGTAACTGTGTGCCACCACGCCTGGCTAATTTTTTTGTATTTTTAGTAGAGATGGGGTTTCGCCATGTTGGCCAGGCTGGTCTTGAACTCCTGACCTCAGGTGATCCGCCCACCTCAGCCTCCCAAAGTGCTGGGATTAAAGGGGTGAGCCACTGCGCCAGGCCAAATAGAGGAACATTGAATGAATGAATGAATGAAGAGGCATCTGACAATGTCATAAGCGTTGGTTCCTGGTCGTGGCCTTTGTCATGCTCCTTATCCATCCATCCATAAATTGGCAGAGTGGAGCAGCCAGGGGTATACACTGAAAATCCCTGCTGAACCAGGCAGGAAATGGAAATGTGTGAACTGGCTGGGTGAAAGGCAATAGGGAGTGGTGGAGACTATGGCACATATATAAATGTTTACATTCACAGCATATTTAAACATTGAGTTGAAATTCTTTTTTTTTTTTTTTTTTTTTTTGTGGCGGAGTCTTTCTGTGTCTCCTGGGCTGGAGTGCAGTGGCCGGATCTCAGCTCACTGCAAGCTCCGCCTCCCGGGTTCACGCCATTCTCCTGCCTCAGCCTCCGGAGTAGCTGGGACTACAGGCGCCCACCACCTCGCCCGGCTAGTTTTTTGTATTTTTAGTAGAGACGGGGTTTCACCGTGTTAGCCAGGATGGTCTCGATCTCCTGACCTCATGATCCGCCCGTCTCGGCCTCCCAAAGTGCTGGGATTACAGGCTTGAGCCACCGCGCCCGGCCTTGAAATTCTTGCATTTAACGTGGAAAGGGACTTCTCAGAGTGGACATCTTATAATTTGACACCGTCCCCCACATTCTGGCTGAACTTTGCATGTCCTGAGGGGCAGTGTAGTTTAACTGAGGTTAAAGAGCAGATGAGTGCCAAAGACCTCTTCCTGAGATGGAGCTGTTGATAGCATGAGTCTGCTCATTGCTTCTAGAGCCACCTACATGTTACCAGGCTCCTAGTAAATGGGCAAGGTCCAGCCACAGCTGGGGAGACCAGACTTGAGCCCTGGACACACCTATGCTCCCAAAGCAGGAAAAATGCCGCAGAGTCAGTAAGGAGAGTCACTGTGTGAGCATTAACTGGCCAGGGTATGGCCCCTGCAGGGCTCCAGAAGGTGGTTTACTATGGGCTACCAGCCCAGAGATGAGCTGGGAGGTTGCGATAGACAGTTTTAGCCTCATTTTACAGATGGGGAGAAACTCTGAGAGGTTTTCTGACCTCCCCAATGTCACAAAGTGGGTGTATGACAGAGCCATCATATGACCCCAAATCTGATTTTGAAGCTCATGCTCTATCAATTACAGCGGTGTCCCACCCTTTCAGGGAATATGGACCCCTTTAGTTGCCATGGAGACCGTGCACTCCCTCTATTGGTGGAACTGTAACCTGCAAACTGGTCTAGATTCTTCAAGAGTCAACCAGGGCAACATAAGAATTCCAGTTTTATTATTTTAAACCCACTTCCAGATGTTTGGGTTTTCTCTCCAAGCTGGAAAAATGTTATTCACAAGAGTTTACCTTCAGTTTCAACCTCCCTTTGAGGGAGAAATTCTTCCACTGCTGAGAGAGTTACTTATTTATTTATTTTGAGAAGGAGTCTTGCTCTGTTGCCCAGACTGGAGTGCAACAGTGTGATCTCAGCTCCCTGCAACCTCCGCCTCCCGCGTTCAAGCAGTTGCTGAGAAAGTTTAAAAGTGTATGTTGCAAGTTTTTTTTTTTTTTTTTTTTTTTTTGAGCCGGAGTCTCGCTTTGTCACCCAGAAGGGAGTGCAGTGGTGTGATCTCGGCTCACTGCAAGCTCCACCTCCCGGGTTCCTGCCATTCTCTTGCCTTACCCTCCCCTTGAGTAGCTGGGACTACAGGCACTCGCCACCACGCCTGGCTAATTTTTTGTATTTTTAGTAGAGACAGGGTTTCACCGTGTTAGCCAGGATGGTCTTTATCTCCTGAACTCATGATCTGCCCACCTCGGCCTCCCAAAGTGCTGGGATTACAGGGGTGAGCCACCGTGCCTGGCTGTATGTTGCAAGTTTTGAAGGTGGTCAGTGAGAGTGGGAAGGAAAGTTTTTGGTATTTCTGAGGGAAGCAGCACCTGCTCCCAAGGAGCCACAGACCTCTAGCTCTGCATGAGCATCTCTGTTGGCCTGGGAACCCATCATAGGCTTTCCGTCCCTTCTCAGAAGGGCAGATAGGACAGGCTGGGGTGGAGCAGGTACAGGGTCCTCTGCTCCTTTTATATTCTCACCTTTGACCTAGGCTGTTTTGAAGGGCTGGTGTCCCTTGAGGGCCTCTTGGGGTCTTGGGGTCACTTCTCATACAGCCCATATGGCCCAAGGCCAGCCTCTTTGCAGCACCATTTCACTGTGAGTGGCTCACAGCTGTGACCCTGAAATCCTGGCCCTCAGAGAAGGTGCTCCTTCTTTCCCACAGGCCAGGTTGTGTCTTCCTCTTATTTGTGTGTATTAAATATCTGATCTTCCTCACCTGCACCCCTCACAGAGGCTGAGGCTTCGAGAACTCTTGCTCCCCTTCCTCTCCATGGCTCCCGGAAGGAGGTCAGCTCATCAGTGGGGCACACGGCCTTTGAGTCTTCCTTTTGGTTGACTCTCCAGCACACATGTTTAATTTTTTTGTCTGTGGCTTTTTTCTTTACTTTTTGGGCTTGGGGTGGAGAAGAGAGAAGGGAGAGGAGAAGGACACAGAAATGGCCAGCTCTTGCATTGCTGCTAGGTGATGCCAAAGGAGTTCCTGGTGAGGGTCTGACACAGCACGGAGTCACCACTGCGGACCTGTTAGCCCCGCAGCTAACACATCTCCAAAGCCTCTCCACTGCTGTTCTGAACGCCCCAACCTTGGCCCTTGGTGCCACACTTGCCACCCCTGCCTCAGCTCCCTTCCTTCTGTCTCTTAATGGCCCTCTCTCATGGCATTCTCTCCTGCTTACTGAATCTCTGGTTCTTCACTGCTCTCAAGATAAACCCCAAACACTGAGAACTTTCCAGGCCCTTCCATAGGTCCCAGCTGAACCCTCTGCTTCGCTTTTGTCCTGATGCTGCTGTCCAGTTGCTGACTTCTCCTTCAACACTCATGCTTCCTGCCTGGCCCTTGCTGCATCCTTACTTCACCCCAACACACACACACACACACACACCACACACACACCCCTCACCACACACTCCAACACACACACACACAATCACACAGACACCACACACACAAACACACCACACAAATGCATCACACACACAACCACACACCACATATCACACACCACATCACACACAATGCACACAACACACCACATTACACACATACACCGCACACACCACACATCACACATGCCACACACACACCACACATCACACACGCCACACACACACCATACATACCACAAACAATATCCACAAACCACACATCCACCAATCAGCACACATGCCCCAACACACACATGCATCACACAAACACCACACACCATACACACACACACAAATAATCCATACACAAACCACACACCATACAAATGCATCACACACCACACATCATACACATCACAAACACACACCACACACACAACCATACACCACATATCACACACATCACATACAACACAACACATTACACACATACACCACATATCACACATGCCACATGCACACATACCATACATACTGCAAACCACACATCCATCTACCACACATCCACAACACACATCACACACACTGTATAAACTACACACACGCTACAGACATACATATCGCACACACATCACAAAGTCCATACTGTCACACACAGCACACATCACACACACATCACATATACACATCCTATACCCTCACATACACATCACACACACACATTGCACACCATGCACACACACCATTCACCACATACACCACACAAACCCCCCTACACCTCCCACGTCCTCCACACCCCTCTGCACACCACACACACACACACACACACCCCCTGGGCCCCTTCTCTGGCTGGCCTCTGCTGAGTTTGAGCAGTCTTTGCATTCCCTCTCATCTTGCACTCCTTCTCCTGCAGTCCCAGCCCTGTTCTTACCTGAGTGCCCACAACTTTGTGGAACAATGATTGCCTCTCAGACATCAGGGACCCTATTTGTTCATCTCCAAGTCTCAGAACCCAGTTCAGGGCCTGACAATTACTACCCCGGGACAGATGAACACGGAGATTAGAGGACCAGCTCAGAGGGCAAGTAGGCAGGTGTGAAGTGCGGCAAAGGGCCTGGAGCACGGAAGGGCTGGGTTCAGGGAAGTCCCGCCTCCCCCGCTCCACCTGAAGGGGTGTTTATGCCCGCGGTGAACACAGCACTGCAGAGCCTGGGAACGAATGAGTGAATGAGTGAGCCTGAGAGTGGAACATATGGAAGCGATGTGAAAAGTGGGGCCTGTGACAAGACAGACTCTGACTTGCCCTGGGTACCACGGTCCCCAGGGCCCTGGGCCAGGGAACCTCTGCCCATCAGCCCAGAGGGGACCTGGCGTTCTCCCACACGGCTGTGGAGGGTGCAGCAATGGGGCTTCCAACCTTGTTGTGAGAATCGGATTAGAAGGGAGCTTTGTTGAGAGATAAGCTGCTCAGACCTGAGCCATCTGTGCTCTCTGAGCCTCAGCCCTGCAGCACTGTGTTCACCGTGGGCATAAACACCCTCCCCCAGGATGGCGAAGGAGAGGCAAGGATTTCCCTGAACCAAGTCCCTCTGCGTGCCAGGCCCTTTGTGGGCACTTCACACCTGGCTATTTGCCCTCTGAGTAGGTCCTGTAATCTCAGTTTTCTAAAAAAGACCCAACATGCTCAGCTCACACAAAACACCCTTAGCAGGGCAGAGCTTCCAGCCCTGATGTGCCGGACCCGGGGCCTCTGTCCCCGCTCCTCACATAGTTACATTGTGTTGTGGCCAAGAGTGGCCTGCAGGGAAGGCTTTAGGGACAGGTTTGTTCTAGCAGAAAGTTGTGCCTCAGGTTCTATCACTGACCTTGTCAAACAAGGATGTGTCTGCATTGAGTTGATTTATTTGTTTATTACTTGTTTGTTTGGGTGTTCTTTCCAGCCGACTCATGTCAGGAGGCTAGGAAGGGATTCCTTGGGGGGTCACTGGATGCTGGTGGTTAAATGCCAGGAGGCTGAAGATGGAGGCAGACTCTGCAGTCTTAGTCAGCCACCCTTGGGTGCTTGTACCCTGCACCCTAGCAGGATTGATGGTCCCTGGATTTGTAGCTGTGACCAGTCATGGTGGAATGCTTGGCTGTTTGCACTGGAGAGACCCACATGGTGGTGACTGAGGCCCTGTGGTTGAGGTTGGCTCATGATAGCTCTGAAAGTTGATGGCACAATTGAGACAAGGATATGGAGTTCTTGAACTTTCCCAGGGTCCTTGCAGCCCAAGATGAAGCCCTCCAACATTGCAGCTCACTGCTGTGAAGGCTGAAAGGGGAGACAGGAGGCTGCTGGGTACCTCAGGTGCCAGATGTGAGGGTCTCCGCTGTCTGGAGTCTTGCTTTGGGAGTGCTACACCTGTGGGAGTGCCCCAGGCACCACCCAAGGGCGGGGCTGTGGCTCAAGCTTGCATGGTTTGCAGAGTCTCACATGATGTCCTGGGAGGAGCAATGAGCAGACAAGAGGGACAAGGACAGGAAGGTGGCAAGGTCAGAGCCAGGTTGGGGGGAGAGAGAGGAAAACACAATTAAGATGCATTTTCAAACACATTTTTAAAAAAATCAAAGCAAGAATTAGATCTTATCCTTTTCCCTAGAGGCCTAGAAGTGGCTTTCCATGGCAAACGTGACCAGCCCAGGTTATTTCAGTCCCATCAAAGGGAATCTAATTGATTGCTAGAAGATGAAGAGAAGGTGGCTGATCCTAAGTGGAGCCCACCTAAGAGCCTCGGGTCTGGGAGGCCTGTTTCTAATGACTCTGGTAGGAGGGTCTGCACGTGGATGTGTGTGCTTGGGCCCCCTGGCTGTCTCCTTCCAGATGGCACATGCCAGGCAATGTGTCCCAAAACTACATTTGCATCTTTTGACAAACCAGTCCCATTTATGGGAGGAATCATCCACAAGAAAGAAAAAGCTGCATGCATTAAACTATTCTTTATAGTTTTTTTTTTTTTTTTTTTTTTTTAAGAGAGAGAGGAGTCTCATTATGTTGCGTAGCCTAGTCACAAACTCCTGGCCTCAAGCTGTCCTCCTGCCTCAGGCTCCCAAAGTACTGGGATTACAGGCATGAGCCACCATGCCTGGCCCATAGTTTTGTTTTTAATTGCAGAAAAAAAATGCCTGGAAACAATCTGAATATCTGACAATAGAGAACTTGTTCATTAGTAATGATAATTTGGCCAGGCGCAGTGGCTCACACCCGTAATCCTAGCACTTCAGGAGGCTGAGACGGGTGGATCACTTAAGCCCTGGGGTTCAAGAATAGCCTGCGCAACATGATGAAACCCCGTCTTTACCAAAAATACAAAAATTTGCCAGGTATGGTGGTACACACCTGTGGTCCCAGCTACTCAGGAGGCTGAGGTGGGAGGATCACCTGAGCCTGGGAGGTCAAGGCTGTGGTGAGCCATGACTGAGCCACTGCACTCCAGCCTGGGTGATAAAGTGAAACCTTGTCTCAATAAATAAATAAATAAATAATAAAATAAAAAATTAATGATAATTCATGAGGATGGAAATGTTTCATGGGGACAAAACCCTGTGGTTATGACAACCGCGTAGCAACAAGAAGAAAAATGCTTCAGACTTAAATTTAAAAATGAAAAAATGAGATATAATTAATTAAAAATAAAACCAGGTAAACATGTTTGTACGGAAAGCAAAGGACACACAAATGAATGAGAAGGGTTACTAAGTTATGACCATGAGATTATTTTTTTCTCCTTCTGTTTTCAGATTATTACTATATGCAACGTGGTGTGGTAAGTAAGATCATGAAATCTGGAGAGAACCAGATTATTTGAATTCAAAGCCTGGATCTAACACTTATTTCCTGGCTGAAGGACCTGCAACAAGTTACTTAACCTTTCTGTGCTTCGGTCCCTCATTTGTAGAAGTAAGAAGAGAAATAGTGTTTAACTTTTAGGATTATTGTAAGGACTAAATGAGTTAGCGGATGTAAGTGCCACACCTAGTAGTTGCTATATAAGCACTAGCTATACAAAGAAATACATTTAATTATAATTCATCCATCCACTCATATCTTAACCACAAATAAGTGATAATATTGGTGTGTTTTTCTGTTTTTTTTTTTTTCTATTGGTAAGTGCTTTGATCTTCCCAGAGTGATAATCTTAGTAATATATAGCATAACTTACTCTTTTCCATTAATAGCATTTCATGAGCATTTTCCACCAGCATTTCTGGTGGAGACACATGATTTCCTGACCCCTGATCCTCCTCCACCTCCTTTCCTTGCCTCAGATCCCAAGACTATCTTCTCTGGCTCTTACAATAAATTTTGTGGTTGACTGGTTGCAAATATGGTTGCAATTCTCCATCTCTCCTTTGCAGTTTCTCCCATCATGATATGGAGTCTATTTGCCTGCTCCTAAAATCTGGACTGGCCTTGAAACTTGCTTTGGCCAGAGTGAAAGTGGTAGAGATGAAGGCGGGAAGTTCAGAGCATGTATCTCAAGAGGCCTTACGTGTTTCCATTTATATAAGTGGAACTCTGCAGATACCATGTGAACATTCCTGCAGGGAGCGTGGAAGACCACATGGTGGAGAGGCTAGTTGTTCCAACCAAAACCATTCTACACTCATAGACACCAAAAATATGAGACACCCAGCCAAGATCAGTAGAGCTGCCTATCCAAATCTTAGAAGTATGAGTCCAGCCAAGAGTAGAAGAAATACCCAGCTGACCTGTAAACTCATGGAAAATAATAAATACTGCTTTGGGTCACTAAAATTGGTCACTAAAAGAGTAGAAGAAATACCCAGCTGACCTGTAAACTCATGGAAAATAATAAATACTGCTTTGGGTCACTAAAATTGGGAGTGGGTTGTTCTGCAGCTATGGCTAACAGATATAATCACAAGGAGCAAGACCACGGGTCTGAGGCCCCTCTGATTGAGCCACTGGGCAGGATGGGCTGCGAATCCTCTTCATCTCCTCCTTTCAAGGGTCTATTTTCTGGGCACTCATGTCCATCCTGATATCGTTGTTGCTGAAAACCTCATGTCCTCAATGAGTAACATTTGTCCATGCAGTCTGAGCCCCTTCCTGAAGGCAGGGACAACCCTATGGCGAGGGAGGGACCTCTCTGTGCCCCTTCCAGCCTGAGTCTCCCCCTATGGGCTCAGCCATTTTGCTGGGTTTCAAAAACAGGGAGGTGGCATGGAGCTCTCAGGACCTAGGCAGCCTCTCAGGCTCCAGGCTTCCCTCAGGACCTCCCAGTCTTCCCAAATAACTTCCTCACAGTGGGCCCAGGATGCATAGAAGGAAGGTGGCCTGACTGAGGCTTCAGGACCATAGCACTTCCTGCCTGGTGGGGCCTTCACAGCCATCATTCTGACCCGGCTTAAGCCTGAGCAGCCCCTGGGCTTGGGGCTAGTGCTTGATGCCCGTAAAGAGCCAACAGAGTCAGCACATTGAAACTTCCTTTGAAAAAAACCGGGCCAGATGCAGTGGCTCACGCCTGTAATCCCAGTACTTTAAACACTTTGGGAGGCCAAGGCAGGAGGGTTGCTTGAGGCCAGGAGTTCAAGACCAGCCTGGGCAGCATAGTAAGACCCTGTTTCTCCAAAAATAGAAAAGTTTGCTGAGTGTGATGGCATGCATCTGTAGTCCCAGCTACTGGGGAGGCTGAAGAGGGAGGATCACTGGAGCCCAGGAATTTGATGCTGCAGTGAGCTATGATTGTGCCACTGCACTCCAGCCTGGGTGACTGAGCAAGATCCTGTTTCTTAAAAAACAACAACAAAAAGACTAGCTGCTCTACAGATTGCTATAAATTTTCTAAATACTTTTTAAAAAGTCTTTTTAAAGTAAATTGGTAAATGTAATAAATTCAGCTGTGGGAAAAGAAAGAAAGATCAGACTGTTACTTTGTCTATATGGAAAGAAGTAGATGTAAGAGACTCCATTTTGTTCTGTATTTGAGATGCTGTTAATCTGTGACCCTACGCCCAACCTTGTCCTTGCAAGAGACATGTGCTGTGGTGATTCAAGGTTTAAAGGATTTTGGGCTGTGCAGGGTGTGCTTTGTCAAACAAGTGCCTGAAGGCAGCTTGCTGGTTAAAAGTCATCATCATTCTCTTAATCTCAAGTACCCAGTGACACGCACACTGCCAAAGGTCGCAGGGACCTCTGCCTAGGAGGTATTGTCCAAGGTTTCTCCCCATGTGACAGTCTGAAATATGGCCTCGTGGGAAGGGAAAGACCTGATTGTCCCCCAGCCTGACACCCGTGAAGGGTCTGTGCTGAGGAGGACTAGTACAAGAGGAAAGAAGGCCTCTTGGCGGTTGTTGATAGTTGAGATAGAGAAAAGCATCTGTCTCCTGCCCGTCCCTGGGCAATGGAACATCTCGGTATAAAACCCGATTGTGTGTTCTGTTTCCTGAGAAAGGAGAAAACAGCCTTAGGGCAAAAGGCGGGACTTGCTAGTGCATTGCTGCTCTTTATGCACTAAAAAGGTCAGATAGAAAGTCCGGCATGAGGAGGTAACCGCTTGAGCTAACTCCGACGGGCGCGGTGGCTCAAGCCTGTAATCCCAGCACTTTGGGAGGCTGAGACGGGCGAATCATGAGGTCAGGAGATCGAGACCATCCTGACTAACACGGTGAAACCCCATCTCTACTTAAAAATACAAAAAACTAGCCGGGCGAGGTGGCGGGCGCCTGTACTCCCAGCTACTCCGGAGGCTGAGGCAGGAGAATGGCGTAAAACCCGGGAGGCGGAGCTTGCAGTGAGCTGAGATCTGGCCACTGCACTCCAGCCCAGGAGACACAGCAAGACTCCGTCTCAAAAAAAGACAAAAAAAAAAAAGGTTTATGGAGATGTTTGCATATGCATATCAAGGCACAGCACTTTTCCTTAAACTTATTCATGTCACAGAGAACTTTATTCATGTCTTACTGCTGACTTTCTCCCTATAATGATCCTATTATCCTGCCAGTTCCTTTTCTTTAAGATGGTAAACATAATGATCAATAAATACTAAGGGAACTCAGAGACCGGTGCCAGCATGGGTCCTCTGTATGCTGAGCACCGGTCCCCTGGGCCCAATTTTCTTTCTCTATACTTTGTCTCTGTTCTCATTTCTTTTCTCAAGTCTCTCGTTCCACCTAACGAGAAATGCCCACAGGTGTGGAGGGGCAGGCAACCCTTTCTTCATTCAGCAAATCAGCCATTTAGCATGTTGATTTTCGAAGATGGTTTTGTCACATTGACCCAGAGTCCTGGGCCTTCCACATATTGTCATCCCCATGGGCCTACCACGGTGCTGAGATATAAAGCAGTGTTCAAGAAAGACACCACAGAATGAGGAGTAGTCAATATTTAGCAAGTGTGTGTGTCATAGCTGCTGTTGTTGGCTCAGGAACATCCTCCAGGCAACCCTGAGTTAATTTGTGTTTCTATAGACAGATGCATGGGCTTTGTCATACATCAGTGAACTGGAGCACACGAGGCCAGATTTCTGGAGCCTGGCACACTCAGCAATCCTGCTGTTGCTTACACAACACCCTGGGAACACTGACTCATCTTCTCCCTCCTTGTTGAACCCCAGCATCAGTCCATAAGACAGAAGGTGCAACCACCAAGCCTGGACAAGAACGTGCAGGCTTTGGTTGTCAGTGTTGGAATTGCTCATCTCCTGTGCCAGCAGCCCTGGCAGGGCTGGGTCTATCTCCATAGCAACAGCAGGACATGTTTACAGGGCACTGTGTGGCAGGCTTGATGCCAAGTCCTATATAGACATGACCCCATTGACTGCTCATCATGGTCCAGTGAAGGAGATTCTATTATCACTTCCTCTTCACAGGGAGGGAGACTGAGGCTTAGCAGTGCTGGGTGACTTGCTCCAGGGCACACAACCAGTGGGCGGTGGAGCTGAGATCCCAGCCCAGAAGGGCTGTTTCCTTCTGGGAAGTCAGCCGTCTGGCCTGCACGCGCATGTCTTCATACACAGGCTGCAGGAAACTTTCTGTCTACAGGGGAAGAAGTTTGTTGTAATGGAAAGAGGTGGAAAGATCCTGGTTTCTGGCTCTGCCTCAGTTTCTTTCTCAGTCTCGGTTTCTCAATCTATACAATGGTAACAAGACCTCCCCACGGTGGTCTCAAGAATTTAAATGAGATCACATGACAAGGACCGCATACATATGTTTATTTTGCTCTTCTTGTTCTAAGTTGTTCATAAATTTCTACAATGGAATTTTAAAAACATACACACAAAAAGAAATCCAGTCTCCGCACAGAAGCCACACACCTAGATTTATTCTCCCAAAGTAACAAAACTGAGAAAACAGATGCACGTGTACTTGCACAGGAGTTAACCTGGCCACGTCTCCTGTGCACTGTGTGTGCTTGGGTGTATATCTGTCCATCTGTGTGTGTAGTGTGTGTGTGCTGTGTGTAGCTTAGGAGTGCAGTGTGTGTAGTTGTGTAGCGTGTGTGTGTGATTGTGTGTCTGTGTGTAGTGTCTGTGTGTGTAGTGTGGTGTGTGTCTGTGTGTGAATGTATTTGTGTGTCTGTGTGTATAGTTGTGTAGTGTTGTGTATTTGTTTGTATTTATGTTTGTGTGTATAGTTGTGTGGTATGTGTTTTGTGTTTGTGTGTAGACGTATTTGTGTATGTGTCTGTGTGGTATACGTGTGTGTGCTGTGTGCATGTGTCTATGTGTGTATGATTGTGTGTAGTGTGTATATGCATGTAGTGTGTTTGTGTGTATAGTGTGTGTCTGTGTGTGTAGTTGTGTAGTGTGTATGTGTCCGTGTGTTTGTATGTATAGTGAGTGGTGTGTGTGTGTAGAGTGCATGTAGTATGTGTCTGTGTGTGTAGTTGTGTGGTGTGTGTTTGTGCTGTGTGTATGTGTCTATGTGTGTATCACTATACTGTGTATTGTGTGTATATGCTGTGTGTCTGTGTGTAGTTGTGTAGTGTGTGTGTCTGTGCGTCTGTAGTGAATGATGTGAGTCTGTGTGCACATGTATTTGTGTGTGTGTGGGGTTGTGTGGTGTGTATCTACTTATTTTTTTTTTTTTTTTTTTTGAGACGGAGTCTTGCTCTGTCGCCCAGGCTGGAGTACAGTGGCCGGCTCTCAGCTCACTGCAAGCTCCGCCTCCCGGGTTTACGCCATTCTCCTGCCTCAGCCTCCGGAGTAGCTGGGACTACAGGCGCCCGCCAACTCGCCCGGCTCGTTTTTTGTATTTTTTTAGTAGAGACAGGGTTTCACCGTGTTAGCCAGGATGGTCTCGATCTCCTGACCTCGTGATCCGCCCGTCTCGGCCTCCCAAAGTGCTGGGATTACAGGCTTGAGCCACCGCGCCCGGCCGGTGTGTATCTACTTATGTGTGTAGGTATTGTGTTTGTGTGTTTGGGTTTGTTGTGTGTGTGTGCATGGTGGGGGCTCACACACTCCCTCAACTTCCTGCCTCTGAGCAGTCGGTGCAAGAGAGGGGAAGAGGAGGGGTAGGGCGTGTGAGCTCTTGGGGCTCACCTTCACCTCTCTCTGGAAGGTTTTCACCTTCTTTCACAGAACCAGGGGCCTGGGGGAGCAGAGCCACAGCCTGCGTTCACCCTGCCTGGGCTAGCACCTCGCACTGGTTCAGCAAGAGGTGTGTGAGAGCTGGTTATTTTTACCCAGGCTGGCTGGGTGTGATTCCAGTTTGGAAGAAGGGGATGTCAGCATCTCCGGGAGAAGGTCTGCGGCTGGAATTATCCTGATTTGCTTCTTCCCTCTGTCCTTCCCCTGCATCACAGCTGAGCATCCCCTTGGTAGCTGGGAAAGGCATGGAGGCTCCGGCGCTGGTCATGGACCTCATGGGCCATGGCCGCAGAGAAGCAAGTGGAGCTGGGACCTCCTCAGCCTCCTGAGAGAGGGCACTGGGGCTGCAGAGTTCAGGCAGGAGCCCCAGGTTGCTGTCAGGCTGTCTGACTCAGTCTCCACAGCCTCCCCTTGGAGATCTACCTGTCCCACACACGCTCCAGCACCTGGCTCTTCCACCTAGGCTGGGCAACTCCAGTGAATGCCTGCCCTGGCCTGGAGCCCCTGTGCAGGGAACTGGGTGCCCTCAGCCCTCCTGGGCTTGGGCCTGTCTGCCACAGGCCTCCCAGTGCCCCCTGTCTCAGGGAGAGGGCAGCTTTGCTCTTCTGGGCCTTGCCCTGGTCATGCAGCCTGGATGCTGCCTGCTGGCATCTCTGGGACTGCCTTACCTCCTGCCAAGCTGTGGCTCTCTGGACCCTCATGCCCACTGCCCTGCTGGTGACCTGCATGCTGGTCTGAGCCTCAGGTCCACAGGGCTCACAGACAGCCTTAGTCCTTAGCTTCTGGGAGCACCTCACAAGCCCTGTTGCCCTCTGTCTTCCATACCCCCCTCTTGCCCTTCACCCTTGCTGCCTCCTCTGCCTGCATCCCCCACCTCCACGGGCTCCTGGCCTTTCTACACGTCTCATGAATGTCACCTCCTCAGACACCTCCCACCTAAAGTAAGGGTGTTTCCACACAACGTTTTCTAATTACACCCTGCTTTCTTTCCATGGTAGAATGTATTCAGTTTAAAATGATTGATTTGTTGACTTTTTGGGGGGAGTTATCAAATTAATCAACAAAACAAAGATGTCCTCCCAGCCACAGCCTGATGCCAGCCATGGGTGGGGGCTGATCAGCACGTGTGGCTGGTCCCATGGCCACTGCAGAACTTTTCCCCCACAGTCTGGACGAGGTGCGGGTACTTACCTTTTAGGTTTGTCAAGTTGGGGTTAGGGACTCTGTGGCAGCAGAGCCTGGCTCTCCTGCCTGGCCAGGGCTTGGCAAGACGCCTCTTCCCTGAAGGTGGACACAAAGGAAGAGAGACTGTCCTTAGCAGGCTTGTCAGTGAGTGAGTGAGCTTCCCCTTCCGAGGCACAGGGCTCAGGAATATTTATCCAGAGAAACTCAGGATGAGCCAGGCTATGAGAGGTCCCAGGGAAAGGGTGGGCCTTGTTGTGATTTACTTTTCAGAAATAACAATGTTGAGAGACACAATGGCCCCAAAACACATCCTTCTCAGGTTCCTGTTCAATAAGTAGTTTCTTTGACATAATAATTCTCCCCTTGGCAATCTAGTCTAAGAAAATACGCCTGAGTCGGGTGTGGTGGCTCATTCCTGTAATCCCAGCACTTTGGGAGGCTGAGGCGGGCGGATCACTTGAAATCGGGTGTTCGAGACCAGCCTGACCAACAAGAAACCCCATCTCTACTAAAAATACAAAATTAGCCTGGCATGATGGCGCACTCCTGTAATCCCAGCTACTCGGGAGGCTGAGGTAGGAGAATCGCTTGAACCTGGAAGGCAGAGGTTGTGGTGAGTCAAGATCATGCCATTACACTCCAGCCTGGGCAACAAGAGCAAAAACTTCATCTCAAAAAAAAAAAAAAAAAGAAAGAAAGAAAGAAAGAAAATAAGCCTGAATAAAGGACATATTTTATGTACACATATACCTTTTACCACATAATTAAAATGTGCAAAGTAGGCTGAGTGTGGTGGCTTATGCCTGTAATCCCAGCACTCTGGGAGGCCAAGCTGGGAGGATGGCTTGAGTCCAGAAGTTCAAGACCAGCCTGGGCAACATAGAGAGACCTCGTCTCTACAAAAAATTTTAAAAATTAGCAGGGCATTGTGGTGCACACCTGTTTTACCAGTTACTGGAAAAGCTGAGGTGGGAAGATCGCTCGAGCCCTGGAAGTCAAGGCTGCATTGAGCCGTGGTCATGCCACTGCACTCCGACCTGGACAACAGAGCAAGATCTTGCTTCAAAAAAAGAAAAGCACACAATTGTGAACTATCTAAATGTCTAAGCATGTAACTTCATCATAGCACATTCACTTGATAGCAAGTTATACCTGAAAATGTCAGTTGACTAATGCTACTTCAACAATCTGCCACAGTTAGTTCTAACCGGATAGGAAACTTTATGGGGGAAGATATCGATCCTCATTTAATTGTCACTAGGGTATCACTGGCAACCTCCAACATGTCCAAACATAGAGATCTGATAAATTGCATGTCATGGGCTGTGTTTATGAGGAATTCCAATCACTGTTTTCCTTATTATATATGTGGCACATTTTCACTGCAGAAACTTTGTAAAACAAACACTTGTTATAATCCCACTACTCAGAGATGGCTGCTGCTGACACTGTGTTGTAAATGCTTCCAGAATACCTTCAATCCTAAGTATTTTGGGTGATTATAACAATATATATAGTGATAAATAAAAAAGATATAACCTTGAACATATAGAGGTACATCAATTAAGTTTTTAAAATTCTACATGCAAGGAAATAAACAAAATGTTGAACATGGCTACTCTTGAATCATGGAATTATGAGTGTTTTTCTTCTCCTTATATATTTCTATAGCTCCAACTCCCCCCTCCAAAAACTTTAAATAACCATAACCACTAAAACAAAAAATAAGTGTAGGCAGTCTCTAGAGGGTTAGACAAGAGAAAAACGGATTGAAACACTCAGCTATCTGAATCAAGAAAGGCAGCAGGCGAGGTGGCTCACACATGTAATCCCAGCACTTTGGGAGGCAGAGGTGGGTGGATCATGAGGTCAGGAGTTCAAGACCAGCCTGGCCAACATGGTGAAACCCCGTCTCTACTAAAAGTACAAAAATTAGCCAGGCTTGGTTGTGGGCACCTGTAATCCCAGCTACTCGGGAGGCTGAGACAGGAGGATGGCATGAACCCAGGAGGCAGAACTTGCAGTGAGCCGAGATCGCGCCACTGCACTCCAGCCTGGGCAACAGAGCAAGACTCCATCAAAAAAAAAAAGAAAGAAAGAAAGAAAGAAAGGCAACAGAGCTAAATATTCATATCTATAGAGGTAAAAAGATGGTGTCCCCTTCTTCTAAACATGCGTAAACATACCCCACCTCTCCACCACACACACCTTCATTCCAGCTGCTCATGGATATTTTCTGTGCATGAGGTTTTGGGATGTTCAGACCTAGATGGTCTACTAATTAATGTATTCATTTGCCCAACACTAATTTACTCTGTTCCAAGCATGATACAAGTACAAGAGAGTGGCTCCAGAAATTCTAGATAGGTAGGACTTCAGCACAATAATCTAGCTGAGAGGTTGTATGTGTGTTTGCATGGTGAATACACCACTTTACTTAGGCTGGGTATGTATTTGGGGGTACAGGGGCTGTGAATGGAGCCCCCATGTCACCTGCAGGCAGTCCTGAGCCCCAAACCTATAGGTTCAGGAGCAAGAGCCCGTCTTTCCAGGGTTCAGGACTGCCTGCCAAGTCCTGCCCTCCAACAATTCCTGATCAGAGTCTTCCCAGATTCTGAAATCCTGCTCAGGGACCTGCACCCTGGGGGCTGCCCTACCTTCTGTGGAGAAGACGGAGAAGCAGAGAAGCAGGATGCAGAGCATGCTGGAAAGGACTAGAAGCCTCATGGTGAGAAGGCAGACTCTCACGTCCTGGGAAGGGAGCTGTGCTGCAGAAGTCCTCCTTGGGGCCACCTTGGACATTTATAGAGTCATAGAGAGGCGTTTCCCAATAGGCAGGGCCCTAGTAAGCTTGCAATTCTCCTAAACGGTGAAGTCAGCCCCTCCCAAGAGGAAAACCAGCCTTTCGAGATGCAGTTAGTAACCTGTAACACAGAAAGCTGTAAATGCCCAGCCCAGAGAGGTTTCAGCACTGGCTTCAGTGGTGAGAGCAGGAACCAATTGCCCAGGAAGAGCCACTGTCTAGAGTTGAACTTTAACTTTTAGTGTCAGTAATCATCCTATCAAATGCAGCTCTTCCTGCTCTTTCCTCAGCTGTGTCTGGGAAAAGGATCATAAAACCCTTGCAGGTTCTCATCCAAGGATGAGCCTTGAGTAACCAATGAGATGTAGGGAGCACAGGCCCTGGAGTCAGATGACCCGGGTTTGAGTCCTGGCTCTGCCACTTAGCAGTGTGACCTCAAACTTGTCCTTGAATGTCTTTGGATCGACTTCCCATCTGTGAAATGGGCACAGGACTATCTCTCTTACAAGCCTGTGTGAGGCATGTATGAGAAGCCATCTGCATCACACAGCTCTTAAAGGAGGTGAGGCCACGACTGGACTTTGATGTTTAAGACAGTGATGAAATGACAAGGCACTTCAAGTACAGGATCACACTGAACAAGACCTGGAGGAGAGGAGCCTCTGCCCAGGGCAGGTATGGGGAAAGTCTGACCACAGGTGCAGGAGACTCAGACGCCACCCATTCACTGGACATGTGACCTGGGCTGAGCTGTGCACTTGGCTCCAGGGACACAGAAGACACTGTGCCTCACCTCAAGGAGCTCCTGTTGGTGGAGGAAGCTGTGCAGATGAGTGACTGTCTCACAGCATTGTAAGTGCTGTCTATACTGAAGGAAGGGGAGGTAGGTTGCTCAGTCAGATGGTGGGGGAGGGAGGGGACGCTCTGCAGAGATGGACTGAGATTGGGTGGGGGATGGCCTGGCATGGTAGGTCAGGTCATGGTGGGCTTCCTGGACCAGCAGAAGAATCAGACTGGCAAAAGGGAGGCCGGGGGGTCCTTTAGCCAGGTGGAGACTGATTCCAGGAGTGCTTTCGGCTCCTTTTCCATCAGAGAGGGTCTGAGTTCCCTTTAATAATAGTGCATGGGTGCCTGAACACTTGCTAGGCTCTGGCCTCAGATGGTGTCAGAGGATCCAGAGCCCCTGGGCCTATGAGAGATGGTGGGTAGGAGGAATATTTTTTGGGAGAAATTAGGATGTTTCCCATGCACCCTGATGAGCCTCTGCCTGGGCTGCTCTCAAACCTCCACTCCCAAACCAGCTCTATTCATCCTTCCAGCCCCAGCTCAAGAATCTCCCTACCTTGAAGCCTTCCCTGGCCCCTGGTACAGGTGGTGTTAATGCATGCTATGACCTTTACCTCAGCCTGCTGTTTCCCACTGGATGATGAGCTCCTGGAAACTCAAGACCTGAGCCCAGGGCAAATCATGGGCAGAATCCTGGTAAGTTGGGGCAGGCCATGTGGGTGGGCCAATTGCACCTTTATGTCTGGCTGAGCCTCTCTGGTCAGCTGTGAGCAGTGCAGAGCTCTGCAATGTCTTGGGTATGCTGAAGGTCCACTGTGACACCTGCCCATCTGGCCCCAGGAAGCTATCATCTGGGAGGTCAGACTTGGGCAAGAGGAGGCAACCCAGCCTAAAGCTTAGAGGATATAAGAATTGAGGAGCATGCAAATTCCCTTCCAGCAATGAGAATGCTAAGATGCGCGGGAGGTTGTTTCCATGTTGTTGAGCATGGGTTGGGGGTTGTCCCTGGCTGAAGAAAAAATGTGAATTTTGGCTGGGTGTGGTGGCTCACACCTGTAATACCAGCACTTTGGGAGGCTGAGGTGGGTGGATCATGAGGTCAGGAGACCAGTCTGACCAACACGGTGAAACTTTATCTCTACTAAAAATACAAAATTAGCTGGGCGTGGTGGTGCGCGCCTGTAATCCCAGCTACTCAGAAAGCTGAGATTTCTTGAACTCGGGAGTCGGAGGTTGTAGTGAGCCAAGATCGTGCCACTGTACTCCAGCCTGGGCAACAGAGCAAGACTCCATCTCAAAAAGAGAAAGAAAAAAAAAAAAGAAAAAATGTGAATTTTGTGTCATGCACAGAATTGTGTTTGCCCTTGTGACTTGGTGCCCACCTGTCCTTTGCCTTAATAAGGATGAGCTGCTTCTTTTTTTTTTTTTTCTTTTGAGATGGAGTTTCACTCTTGTTGCCCAGGCTAGAGTGCAATGGCACGATCTCGGCTCACCACAACCTTCACCTCCCGGGTTCAAGCAATTCTCCTGCCTCAGCCTCCTGAGTAGCTGAAATTACAGGTATCTGCCACCATGCCTGGCTAATTTTGTATTTTTAGTAGAGACAGTTTCTTCATGTTGGTCAAGCTGATCTCGAACTCCCGACCTCAGGTGATCCGTCCGCCTCAGCCTCCCAAAGTGCTGGGATTACAGGTGTGAGTCGCAGCGCCCAAATTAAGGATGAGCTCCTAACCAAAAAAACTGATGTTGGTTCCTAGCTTGAAGGACATGTGGGAAGATGCCAGTACCTGGTTCAATACTTCAGGATCTCCCTGGTTCCTGGAAGCCAATTCAGACATTGCCCACTGCCAGATACTGGCCAATGGTGCACCTCACTGGCCTTCTCTTTTTGTCACAGATTAGAGGAACAATTTAGACCACGTGCTCAGGCTGCTCAGTGGGCAAATCAATGGCAGGAGACATTTTGACAGGCAGCCCTCATGCTTTTATGCATTTGCAAAAACTAAAATTGATTCACACAAATAAACTGGTTTATTTGAACTATACATCATGCTATGTCAGTTACCTGCCTGGTCCCAGAGAGATTCTCTTTGCAGGCTGTGGTCTGAGTTCTGGTATCGGTGTGAAGCAGACAGCAGCCACAGCAGAAGGTGGGGACAGGAAGACCCCAGGAGTCTACCAGGGACAATTGCAGAGCTGGAGCACAGGAGAGGCTTGAGGGCAAGGAAGAGGTGGGGTTCCTCTTGAGGCTGCATTGCTAACTGGGACACCGCTCTTACTTGGAGTGCCTGCTACGTGTTAATAACCTCAGCAACATTCCGTAAAGGTGCTTCCTAAGGTTAGAATTACATCTATGTTCCATATCAAGGATCAGCACCACGATTTTATTTTTCTCAGGGCTCATTTGAGGGTGTTGTCATGAGTTCTCTGGGCAGCATCACACCTTCAGCTCGCACTCACCTGTTACCTGTTTTTTGTTGAAATAGTTCCTTGTTGCTTTTGGTAAACCATCATCAGAGGCGAAAAGAACAAGCTAGCTGGCAGAGTTCAGGGACTAGGCCAACTCTTAAAGCTGACTGTAGTCGCTTAGCAGTGGTGCAGGAATTAGAGGCAGACTCTCAGGTTAGTGAAGAGAAAGATTCATCTGGATCCACTGATCAACCGAACCAGGTCTTTGGTCATTTTCTCAAAATCCCTCAACCACTCAGCCATGGAGTCAGAAAGACTTTAGGTTCTCAACACAGCCCTTCTTCTCACTGAAGAACAGAGACTAAGAGCACTAGTTTCTGGTAAAAGCAGGAAGAATTTCTTATATCAGGGGCTCTCTACCTTCACTAATCACACATAGAATTCACAGATTTGCAGGTTCTCCTGGGACCATATACTTCGAAGGAAGAAAAGATTCAGATGTCAAATTCTACCTGCTTTTAAAACACAGAATAATGATGGAAGCAATCCATGCCACATTAATTTAAACAACACAGGGCATAAAGTGTTAAGTTCTGCTTCAACTCCAGTCCCCAGGGACAATCACTGTTCACAGATTTTCACCTGCTTTTAACATTGCAAGGAGAGCTGTCAAATTCTTGCTTTAAAAAAGGAAGAAACACCTCGGGCTCTTTAGAAAATTCAAAATCTCATGCTGAACTGAGAAGGGTGAAAATGAGAGGCATTTTAACAGGAATACCTGTTAGTTTTGAGCAGATGCAGTTTTGGTACAAACATACTCAAATTTGAGGCTTTAGATGATTTCCAAAGGTGATTTTGAAAACTTGGCTGCCTTCCTGAGAAGAAAAGTTCTCCAGAGACACACATAACACACTGGGGAATTTGTAAGGAAGACATTTTTTTTTTCCAATTTAATTTGTAATTTATTTTCTTTTCTTTTTTTTTTTTTTGAGACAGAGTCTTGCTCTGTTGCCCAGGCTGGAGTGCAGTGGCCGGATCTCAGCTCACTGCAAGCTCCGCTTCCCGGGTTCACGCCATTCTCCTGCCTCAGCCTCCCAAGTAGCTGGG
>NC_045442.1:80281832-80288265 GCF_002776525.5 Piliocolobus tephrosceles | reverse complement strand
CCCGTCTCGGCCTCCCAAAGTGCTGGGATTACAGGCTTGAGCCACCGCGCCCGGCCTTTTTTTGTATTTTTAAATAGAGACGGGGTTTCACCATGTTAGCCAAGATGGTCTCGATCTCCTGATCTCGTGATCCGCCCGTCTTGGCCTCCCAAAGTGCTGGGATTACAGGCTTGAGCCACCGCGCCTGGCTTAATTTGTAATTTCTAAGACCAGTTAGGAAATTGCCTGAAGCGTCCCCACCCTTTACTGGCAAACCACTTTCGGCATGAGTTCCACACTTCACTCCCAGTCACCATGCTCTTCTTTCAAAAGTGTTTTATAGACCCCCAACATTGATTAGAAATGACTCTCCCACCTTATTTACTTAGAAAACTGCAGCTCAGCTTATAATGAAGGGAGGCACCAGGCCTGGGCACCATCCTTTGTTTGTCTCCTCATTTAATTATCTCCCCACTTCAGGGAGACAGGCATTTACTTGTTACGTTACTCAACAGGGAAAGGGAACCTTCCCTTCACTCCATAAAAAAGGTTGTGGGAATTTTTCAACTGGAACCAGATCTGTCTGACTCCAAAGATTCTTTCCAGAGTTCTGTGAGAGCTCATGCACAAATGAGAATAACTCACAACGCTGATGTCCAGTGTACACACACACCCGTCACAACCTGTACAAAAACCCAATAGTTTCCTCCATTTTTACAGTTAGTCTGAACTTCCTTGTAAGTCTCCAGCCTATGCTGCTGAGGTCAAGGCTGATATGTCTGTCCAGTATCTGTTCCCTCAACCCCCGATCCTTTTGAGGATACACTTGGCTCTCGTGGGTGCTGTGAATTTTCCCACTGTTTATCAACAAGAAGAGTCAAACGCTGTATATTTGAAGAGATTTATTCTGAGCCAAATATGAGTGACCAACAGCACATGACACAGCCCCAGGAAATCCTGAGAACATGTGCCCAGGGAAGTTGGGCTACACCTTGGTTTTATACATTTTAGGGATGTAGCAGGAAGAGTGGCAGACAAAACCTCTCAGACACTGAGTTAAAGAAAGAAGGGGTTTATTTGGCTGGGAGCATCGGCAAGACTCCTGTCTCAAGAGCCGAGCTCCCTGGGTGAGCAATTCCTGTCCCTTTTAAGGGCTCACAACTCTAAGGGGGTCCACATGAGAGGGTCCTGATCAATTGAGCAAGGGGCGGGGGGGGGGGGGGGTACGTGACTGGGGGATGCATACACCAGCAATTAGAACGGAACAGAACAGGACAGGGATCTTCACAGTGCTTTTTTATGCAAATAACCAGTTAAGTCAGGGGTTGATCTTTAACTACCAGGCCCAGGGTGTGGCGCCGGGCTGTCTGCTTGTGGATTTCATTTCTGCCTTTTAGTTTTTACTTCTTCTTTCTTTGGAGGCAGAAATTGGGCATAAGACAATATGAGGGTGGTCTCCTCCCTTAGGGAGACTTAAGACAACAATTGATACATGTAAGATGTCTATTGTTCTATCAGAGGCATTTGAATCAGAGCAACTCTATCTTAAATAGGGGCTGGGTAAAATAAAATTGAGACCTACTGGACTGCATTCCCAGGAGGTTAGGCATTCTTAGTCACAGGATGAGATGCTAGATCAGCACAGGTACAGGTCACAAAGACCTTGCTGATAAAACAGGATGCAGTGAAGAAGTCGGCTAAATTCCACCGAAACCAAGATGACAAGAAAATGACCTCTGGTTGTTCTCATGGCTCATTATATGCTAATTATAATGTATCAGCTTGTCAAAAGACACTTCCACCAGTGCCATGACAGTTTACAAAAGCCATGGCAACGTCAGGAAGTTATCCTATAAGGCCTAAAAATAGGAGGAACTCTCAGTTCTGGGGATTGCCCATCCCTGGAAAACTCATGAATAATCCAACCCTTGTTTAGCATACAATCAAGAAATCACTATATGCATATTGTTGAGTAGCCCATGCTGCTGTTCTGCTTATGGAGTAGCCATTCTTTATTCCTTTATTTTCTTAATAAACTTGCTTTCACTTTACTCTGTGGACTCACCTGGAATTCTTTCTTGCATGATGTCCAAGAACCCTCTCTTGGAGTCTGGATTAGGACCCCTTTCCAGTAGTAGTTATGTACAGAAAGATGGGACAGTTCAAAGGCATGGTGGTTCCAGGTCATAGGTGGAGACCTGGGATCAATCAAAAGGAATGTCTGGGTTAAGATACAAGGTTGTGGAGACCAAGGTTCTTACTATGCAGATGAAGTCTCCAGGTAGCTGGCTTTGGAGCTCTTGTCAGACCTAAAAAGGCACCAGACTCTTAGTTAATTCTCTCCTGGATCACAGAAAAGACTTGGAGATGTAGCAGGATGAGCAGCAGACAAAACTCATCAGACACCAAGTTAAAGAAGGAAGGGGTTTATTCGGCCAGCGGCATCAGCAAGACTCTTATCTCAAGACCCAAGCTCTCCAAGTGAGTAATTCCTGTCCCTTTTAAGGGCTCACAACTCTAAGGGGGTGTGTGTGAGAGGGTCGTGATTGATTGAGCAAGCAGGGGCTACATGACTGGAGACTGCATGTACTGGTAATTAGATGGGAAGAAAACAAGATAGGGATTTTCACAATGCATTTCTATACAATGTCTGTAATCTATAGATAACATAACTGATTAGGTCAGGGGTTGATCTTTAACTACCAGGCCCAGGGTGCGGCACCGGGCTGTCTGCCTGTGGATGGGATGGAAAGGGTGTAGGATTCTCTACAGAATGTAGATTTTTCCCACAAGAGACAGCTTTGCAGGACCATTTCAAAATACATCAAAGAAGTGTATGTTGGGGTAAAATATTTCAATTTCCTTCAGGGCTTGCTATCTGTCATGTGATACTACGCTAGAGTCAGGCTGGAATTTGGTATCTTATTGCTATAAAAAGTCTCTTTTATTGGTCTTAAGATCTCTGTTTTAATGTTAATACTGTTTAGTTGTGCCTGAATTACAGAGGAGGAGAGTATAATGAGGCATGTCTGACCTCTTATCATCATGGCCTGAACTAGTTTATTCAGGTTTACTTTGGAATTCCCTTGGCCAAGAGAAAGGGAGTCCATCAGTCAGTTGAGGGGCTTACAATTTTATTTGGGGTTTACCTTGTTTTAAGGGAGGAGACCACCCCTCATATGATGATATTTCTACCTCCAAAGAAAGAAGAAGTAAAAACTAAAAGGCAGAAATGAAATCCACAGGCAGACAGCCCAGCACCATACCCTGGGCCTGGTAGTTAAAGATCGACCCCTGACCTAATCAGTTATGTTATCTGTAGATTACAGACATTGTATAGAAATGCACTGTGAAAATTCCTACCTTGCTTTGTTCTGATCTAATTACCAGTGCATGCAGCCTCCAGTCACATACCCCCTGCTTGCTCAATCAATCACGACCCTCTCACATGCACCCTCTTAGAGTTGTGAGCCCTTAAAAGGGACAGGAATTACTCACTTGGGGAACTTGGCTCTTGAGACAGGAGTCTTGCCGATGCCTCCGGCTGAATACACCCCTTCCTTCTTTAACTTGGTGTCTGAGGAGTTTTGTCTGTGGCTCGTCCTGCTACATTTCTTGGTTCCCTGACTGGGAAGCGAGGTGAATGGCAGATGGTTGAGGCAGCTCCTTAGGCGGCTTAAGCCTGCCCTGTGGAACACCCCTGAGGGGGACTCTGACCAACTGGAGTGACGCGGATCCTGAGAGCACTCCCGGGTAGGCATTTGCCTTGGTGGGACACCTCACCAGAGCGGTGTGTGGCAGGCCCCCATGGAGGATCAACGCAGTGGCTGAACACCGGGAAGGAACAGGCACTTGGAGTCTGGACATCTAAAACTTGGTAAGACTAGTCTTTGAAACTTGCCCACTCCGTTTGAGTGGAAGTGTGGCCTGATCACCCACGGTGTGCCTTTATTGGCACTTTGGTTTTGGTTTTGGTTTTGATTTGGTTTGAATTGCCTGACAGGACCGGTTTGGGAACTTGCCCACTGCATTTGAGTGGAAGCGTGCCCTGATCACCCACAGCATGCCTTTATTGGCACTTTGGTTTTGGTTTTGACTTGGTTTGAATTGCTTGACAAGACTGGTCTTGGGAACTTGTCAACTCCATTTGAGTGGAAGCGTGGTCTGATCACCCACGGTGTGCCTGTACTGGCACTTTGGTTTTTGTTTTTGACTTGACTTGGATTGGTTGATATTTTGGTTTTGGTTTTGACCTGGCTTGGATTTCTGGATATTCTGATTTTGGTTTTGATTTTGGTTTGGTGCAAACTGCAAAAGTGTGTGTGTGCCCTTTTTACCTACTCTTTGTTTAGTGGTGTGAGCGTGGTGTTTTGTCTTGAAGAAGCATAGGTCAGGCACAAATAAGCCCACCCTGCTAGGAACTATGTTGAAAAATTTCAAAAAAGAATTTAAGGGAGACTATGGAGTACTATGACACCAGTAAAACTTAAAACTTTTGTGTAAGATAGACTGGCCAGCATTAGAGGTAAGTTGGCCATTAGAAGGAAGCCTGGACAGGTCCCTTGTTTCAAAGGTATGGCACAAGGTAACCTGTAAGCCAGGGAACCCAGACCAGTTCCTGTACATAGACACTTGGTTACAGCTGGTTTTAGACCTTCCGCCCCCAACACACAGCGGTTGAGAGAACAGCAGCATAAGCGGCTGGCTGAGGCAAGGAAAAACCAGCAGAGAGAGAGAAAGGAAAGAGACAGAGAGGAAAAGAGGCAAAGAGAGAGAGAAAGAGACAGAGAGGAAGAGACAGACAAAGAGGGAGTCAAGGAGAGAAAGAGCGAGAAGGAGAGAGGCAGAGAGAGAGAGAGGAAGAGACAGAGGCAAAAGGAAAGTCAAAGAGAGAGAGACAAAGTGAAAGAGAGAAAGGGCCGGGCGCGGTGGCTCAAGCCTGTAATCCCAGCACTTTGGGAGGCCGAGACGGGCGGATCACGAGGTCAGGAGATCGAGACCATCCTGGCTAACATGGTGAAACCCCGTCTCTACTAAAAATACAAAAACTAGCTGGGCGAGGTGGCGGGCGCCTGTAGTCCCAGCTACTCCGGAGGCTGAGGCAGGAGAATGGCGTAAACCCGGGAGGCGGAGCTTGCAGTGAGCTGAGATCTGGCCACTGCACTCCAGTCCTGGCGACAGAGCGAGACTCCGCCTCAAAAAAAAAAAAAAAAAAAAAAAAAAAGAGAGAGAGATACAAGTAGTTAAGAAAAAAAGCGTACCCTATTCCTTTAAAAGCCATCATACCAATTCTAATTTGGACAAAACAAGGTCTTACTAATAGCAAAAGATAATTAAAATCCCAAACCTACAAGGTTTTCAACAAAAGTAAAGTTTGCTGAAAGTTAACAGTATAACATGTACTATAGTAACTTCTATTCTTGTGGCCTTAGACAGTCTAGTCCACAGACATGAAAAAGGGTTTGCTTTGGAAAAGAATGGTTATTATCTTCGAAAAACAAAAGGTGGGGCGGGGGGCGAATTTATATAAAAAGAGTGTTATATGGTAAATTCTTGTCCTAAAATAAATTAACTGGTTGTTTAAAGAAAGAAATGTTTGTAATAAGTCAGAAAGTTAAGGCATGTTGAAAAATTGCCTGTAAAAGTTGTGAAAGAAAAAAAAAAGGTTATAAAAAAAGTGTGTTAAAAAAAGAACTTATGCAAAAAATGTTGCATAATTTAAAAGTAACTAGGCCTCCTGAATGTAAAACTATTGAAAAAAACAAACAGTTTATGTGCAAGGTGTATAAGAAAAGTAAAATATACTTTTAGTAAAAGGATTATAAGGAGGCATAAGAATGTACATTTTTACCTACATTAAAAAGTTTTTAAAAAATTTATTGTTTTGAAGGTTTAAGCAAGTTTTAAAATGTTAATTGCAAAGAAAATTCTGTGTGTAAACATATTAGCTAAAGTTAAAGAAGTATCATCCAGTTTTTCTGTGAACTGGACATTAAAGTAGAAGCATAACAGGTTTTTCTTAAAGCACCAACCTGCTCTTTAGCAAAAATTATAAAAGGTTAAAAAGAGTCTATAAAATCTTACCTTATGGTCAAACATTAAAAATTAGATACATATGTCTACAAGGTTTTATTGAAATTAGGTTTAACATTAATAGGCCGGGCGCGGTGGCTCAAGCCTGTAATCCCAGCACTTTGGGAGGCCGAGACGGGCGGATCACGAGGTCAGGAGATCGAGACCATCCTGGCTAACATGGTGAAACCCCGTCTCTACTAAAAAATACAGAAAAAAAAAAAAAACTAGCCAGGCGACGTGGCGGGCGCCTGTAGTCCCAGCTACTCGGGAGGCTGAGGCAAGAGAATGGCGTAAACCCAGGAGGTGGAACTTGCAGTGAGCTGAGATCCGGTCACTGCACTCCAGCCTGGGCGACAGAGCGAGACTCCGTCTCAAAAAA
>NC_045442.1:80226231-80281732 GCF_002776525.5 Piliocolobus tephrosceles | reverse complement strand
AAAAAAAAAAAAAAAAAAAAAAAAAAATTAATAACACACTAATATAAAGATAAAATTTAGCTTATCTGGTATAAAAATCATATGAGAAGCATTGTTAAATGTAAAATGGTATTTGGCTTTCTTTGGTTTAAAAACTAATAAAAATAGGTGCTAAAGGAAATTTCTCAGTAAAAAGGCAGTAAGGACTATAAAGTCCACTGCCAAGGCCCCCACATTTAAAACAAAAGGTCAATTTCTTAAAAATTATATACGTGGTTTATCTTCCACTTTCCTTTCTCACACACACACACAAAAAACTAAGAGTCTTTTAGCACATGTACTGCCCCTAGGATTTCCAGTAAACCAGGACCAGCCTGAAGATCACGTTCTCATTAAAGGATGGAAAGAAGAAAAACTCGACCCAGCCTGGGAACAACCCTACCTTGTGCTGCTAACCACCAAGACTGCCGTTCGTACAGCAAAAAAGGATAGACTCACACCAGAGTCAAGAAAGTGCCACCCCCTCCAGAGTCGTAGGCCATAGTTCCAGGGGAAAACCCTACCAAACTAAAGTTAAGAAAAATTTAACTCTTTTCATCTATTCTATTACTCTTTTTTCTTTCCTCATTCTACTGCTGGCCATCTAGTTATTAACATAACCAACTCAATTTTGCCTCAAACTATTCCATTTAATGCTTGCCTTGTTATATCCTGTGGGGACTTGCCAAGTCAAAGACAGCTCTCTACTTCAGAAAAGTACTTCTGTCCCTCCTGACTGTCCTCAGACTGGGCATTAGTAAACTAGGACCATTTATTCCAGGAAGATTTTGATAAAGACCCCAGTGCCAACCAGGAGTCTTGCCCCCGATGTACAGCTTTCATGCCACAGTTGGTCCAACGTTCTGTGGACCACTGAAGGGCAAAGATGGACTGCCCCAACTGGTTTTTGTAATTTCCTAAAATCATACATTCATTTTACTATAGGATCATAGAAGTTAAAGACTTAAAACAAACTTTAGCAATTAAGACAGGATACCAAGATGCAAATGCCTGGTTAAAATGGATCAAATATTCCATCTGCTTGTTAAATAAAAGCAATTGTTATGCTTGTGCACATGGCAGGCCAGAGGCCCAGATTGTCCCCTTTCCACTAAGGTGGTCCTCCAGTCGACCAGGTGTGGGCTGCATGGTAGCTTTTTTCCAGAGTTCTACAGCCTGGAGTCATGCCAAGCTCTCTCTGCTATATCCCAAAGTCCAGCACCCTGTGGGTCAGCCCCCGAGGGCCATCCAGCCTCTGTCTCCCAACGCTAAGTTCACTTCATGTCTCTCACGACAGGGAGGAAACTTAGTGTTCCTTGGAGACCTGAAAGGATGCAGTAAGCTTAAGAATTTTCAAGAGTTTATCAATCAGTCAGCCCCTGTTCATCTCTGAGCAGATGTGTGGTGGTATTGTGGTGGACCTTTACTGGGCACTCTGCTGAATAACTGGAGTGGCACTTGTACTTTAGTCCAATTGGCTATCCCTTTCACCCTGGTATTTCATCAACCAGAAGGAAAAAAAATAAGACATCAAAAAGCAAGAGAAGCCCCTTATGGGTCTTTCGACTCTCATGTCTATTTAGATGCAATTGGAGTCCCACGAAGAATACCAGATCAATTTAAAGCTTGAAATCAAATAGCTGCAGGAATTTAAGTCAATATTTTGGTAGGTGACAGTTACTAAAAATGTAGATTAGATAAACTACATCTATTACAACCAACAGCAATGAGGTTTTCATGAATTAAAAGAAAAACTCACATCGGTCCCAGCCCTGAGGCTACCTGACCTGACAAAACTCTTTACACTCTATGTGTCAGAAAGAGAAAAAAAATGGCAGTTGGAGTTTTAACCCAGACTGTGGGGCCCTGGCAAAGGCCAGTGGCCTATCTCTCTAACAACTAGACAGGGTTTCCAAAGGCTGGTCCCCAGGTCTAAGGGCCCTAGCAGTAATGGCCCTGTTAGCACAAGAAGCAGAGAAACTAACCCTTAGGTAAAACCTGAATATAAAGGCCCCCCATGCTGTGGTAACTTTAATAAATACCAAAGGACATCATTGGTTAACAAATGCTAGATTAACCAAGTACCAAAGCTTGCTATGTGAAAATCCCCACATAACTATTGAAGTTTGCAACACCCTAAACCCCGCCACCTTGCTCCTGGTATTAGAGAGCCCACTTGAACATAACTGTGTAGAGGCGTTGGACTCAGTTTATTCTAGTGGGCCCAACTTCCGAGACCATCCTTAAACATCAGTAGACTGTGAGCAATACATGGATGAGAGCAGCTTCCCCAAGCCCTGCAAAGTGACTCCGAAGAAGACGACAAGCCCTGCGTCAGTCACACCCAGAAGCTGACTAATCCACACGTGGCCGAAGCATGAGGAAACTCACTGTGGGACTCATTTTCCTTAAAATTTGGACTTGCACAGTAAGGACTTAAACTGACCTTCCTCAGACTGAGGGCTGTTCCCAGTGTATACATCAAGTCACTGAGGTAGGACAAAAGGTTGCTACAGTCCTATTATTTTATGGTTATTATAAGTGTACTGGAATTCTAAAAAGAACTTGCTTGTATACTGTCATCTATACAAGGTATGTAGCACAGGAAATGACCAACCTGATGTGTGTTATGACCCATCTGAGCCTCCCATGACCACAGTTTTTAAAATAAGATTAAGAACTGAAGACTGGTAGGGGCTCATAAACGATACGAGTAAAGTGTTAGCCAAAACAGAAAAAAAAGGGGTGCCCAAACAAGTCACCTTAAAATTTGATGCCTGTGCTGTCATTAATAGTAATAAGTTAGGAATAAGCTGTAGTTCTCTTAATTAGAAAAGAGGCTATATGGCAGAAAATAAGTACATCTGTCATAAATTAGGACTGTGTGGAAATAAATGTAAATACTGGTCTTGTGTCATTTAGGCCACTTGAATTTAAAAAAAAAGAAAAAACATGAAAAGGATCCAGTCCACCTTCAGAAAGGAAAAAATGGCCCTTCCTGTATTAAGGGACAATGTAACCCCTTAGAGCTAGTAATAACCAATCCCCTTGATCCTTGCTGGAAAAAAAGGGGAACATGTAACCCTAAAACTTGATGGAGCTAGACTGGATCTTCAAATAAATATTGTGGTTTGAAAAAAAGTTTATAAACGCTGTCCTGAGCCAGTATTTCAAACCTTCTATGATAAACTAAAAGTGCCAGTACCAGAAATTCCAGGAAAAACAAGAAATTTGTTTTTGCAATTAGCCGAGCATGTAGCCAAGTCTCTCAATGTCACTTCATGTTATGTATGTGGAGGAACTGTAATAAGAGATCAATGGCCATAGGAAGCCCGAGAATTAGTACCTACAGACCCAGTTTCTGATGAATTCCCAGCTCAAAAGAATCACCCTAATAAATTCTAGGTCCTAAAAGCCTCAATTATTGGACAACATCGCATAGCTAGAGAAGGGAAAGAATTCACTCACCCCATAGGAGGACTTAGTTGTCTGAGACAGAAACTATATAATGGTACCACAAAAACAGTCACTTGGTGGAGTTCAAATCACACAGAGAGAAATCCATTTAGTAATTCCCAAAGTTGCAAACTGTGTGGACCCACCCAGAATTCCACCGGGACTGGACAGCCCCACTGGATTATATTGGATATGTGGACATTGAGCTTACACCAAATTACCTGACCAGTGGGCAGGTAGTTGTGTCACTGGCATTATTAAACCATCTTTCTTCCTACTGACCATAAAAACAGGTGAACTCCTGAGCTTTCTTGTCTATGCTTCCTGCGAAAAGAGAAGCACAGCTGTAAGAAATTGAAAAAATGATAAATGGTCCCCTGAGAGAATCATACAATATTATAGACCTGCTACTTAGGCGCAAGATGACTCTTGGGGATACCGGGCCCCCATTTACATGATCAACTGAATCATACAGTTACAAGCTGTCTTAAAAATAATCACTAATAAAACCGGCAGAGCCTTGACTATTCTTACCCGGCAAGAAACTCAGATGAGAAATGCTATCTATCAAAATAGATTAGCTCTCGATTACTTGCTAGCAGCTGAAGGAGGGGTCTGTAGGAAATTTAACCTTACTAATTGGTGCCTACACATAGATAATCAAGGGCAAGTAGTTGAAGACATGGTTAGAGATATGACAAAACTGGCACATGTGCCCATGCAAGTGTGGCATAGATTTGATCCTATGGCCATGTTTAGAAAATGGTTCCCAGCGCTAGGAGGATTTAAAACTCTTATAATGAGAGTTATAATAGTAATAGGAACCTACTTACTGCTCCTTTGTTTGCTACCTGTACTTCTTTGAATGATAAAAAGCTTGATCGCTACCTTAGTTCACCAAAATGCTTCAGCACAAGTGTACTATATGAATCACTATGGATCTGTCTTGCAAGAAGACATGGGTAGTGAAAATGAAAGTGAGAACTCCCACTAATAAAATGAGTGAAAGTCTCAAGAGGGGAATAAGGGAAGAGACCACCCCTCATATTGTCTTATGCTGAATTTCTGCCTCCAAAGAAAGAAGTAAAAACTAAAAGGCAGAAATGAAATCCACAGGCAGACAGCCTGGTGCCGCACCCCTGACCTAATCAGTTATGTTATCTATAGATTACAGACATTGTATAGAAATGCACTGTGAAAATCCCTATCTTGTTTTCTTCCCATCTAATTAAAGATGCATGTAGCCCCCAGTCACATAACCCCTGCTTGCTCAATCAATCACGACCCTCTCACATACACACCCTTAGAGTTGTGAGCCCTTAAAAGGGACAGGAATTACTCACTCGGGGAGGTTGGCTCTTGAGACAAGAGTCTTGCTGATGCTCCTGGTCAAAAAAACCACTTCCTTCTTTAACTCGGTGTCTGAGGAGTTTTGTCTGCCGCTCGTCCTGCTACAGTTTCACGTCTCCCTGTACCCTGGGTTAATCTGTCCACCACAGCATTGGTGGTAGGGCTACCCTGCCTCACTATGGCAGCAGCTAGCAGGCCTGCAGGCTCCTCCACAGGGAATGTGCTGAAATGTCATGATGTCTACTATGCCACAAAGATGACACTAGAAGGCAATGTCTTTCATTCTCCCATGGCCGCTCTAGGTTGGTGTTGAAGCATGTGTGAAACCAGACCCTGGGCCCTTGATGGGCATACCCCCTTCATATTTGGCCTTGCTCTCTCTCTCTGGAGTTTCTGTCTTTTGCCCCCAACCCTTCACACCCAGTCCAAGTTTCAGCCTAAAGTGGAGGACTCAGGACCCTTGTATTTGGTGTCTTTCTACCTCCTCCACACTTGCTAAAAAAGCACAGGCTCCACAGCCACACGATCAATGCTCTAACCAGCGCTGTCCTATGTTTTAGCTGTGTGACCTGCACAAGTTGCTTGACTTCTCTGTGTCTTTGTTATTTTGAATGTAAAATAGTAGATGCAGCTGGAGAGGAACAGATTCACTGGATGAGAGCTTAATGTTAAACGTGCCACGCAATATGAACATAATTTTTTATTATTTTAGGTGGCCAATTTTCAGAAGTGGGGTACATAGCTTTCCCTTCCTTTCTCAATTTTTCTTACCCCCCATGTTTATTATAATTGAGTATTACAATAGTTAAGGATAAAAGGCTTTTGCTTTTTTGAGACAGGGTCTCCTCTTACTATGTTGCTCATGCTGCAGTACTGTGCCTATCCGCGGGTGCAATAACAGTGCCCTGCAGCCTCAAACTTGTAAACCAAAAGTAAATTCTAAGCCCCACCCCCAACCAATGGAGTGGACTCCTCTTCTGGGCCAAGGGCATTCTAAAGTAAACCTGAAACACTAGTTCAGGCATGATGGGAATGGGTGGGAAGACAGGCCTCATTACCCCCTCCTCCCTTTGGAATTCAGGCACAGTCGACCAGCGTTAACATTAAAATAGAGACCTGAAGACTGACAAAAGACTCTTTGTAGCAATATGACAGCTAGCAGGCCCTGAAAAAATATGTATTTTTACCCCCAAAATGTATTTCTTTGACATATTCTGAAATGGCCCTGCAAATCTGTCTCTTGAGAGGAAAATCAACATTCCATAGAGTTGATTTTCATCCTTTTCCAGGTCTTTTTCCTGATCCAGGAGAGAATTAACTAAGAGTCTAGCACCCAGTCTGATAAGAAGCATTTATAATCTATTCTCTCTGAAGCCTGCTACCTGGAGGCTTCATCTGCATAAGAAGAACCTTGATCTCCACAACCTCTTATCTTAACCCACACAATCCCTTCAAATGATTCTAGATCTTTAGATAAACTTTCAACCAAATTGCTATTCAGAAAATCTTTGAATCCACCTAAGACCTGGAAGCCCCTAGCCCTTCGAGTTGTCCCACCTTTCTGTACAGAACCAATATACATTTTACCTGCATTCATTGAAGTCTTATGTCTCCCTAAAATGTACAAAACCAAGCTATAGCCCAACCACCTTAAGCACATGTTCTCACGATCTCCTGAGTTCTGTCATGGGTCATGGTCACGCATATTTGGCTTAGAATAAATCTCTTCAAATATTTTACAGAGTTGAACTCTTTTCATCAACAAACTCTTGGGCTCAAGTGATCCTCCCACCTTAGCTTCCCAGGCAGCTGGAACTATAAGAACATGCCATCGTACCTGACTACGGATAAAAGACTTTAGAACACTCAACTAACAAGGCCATTCTGACCCTGAAATTCTAGTGAAATTGAACTTAACACAGATCCAAAATGTAATACTATTCCCCAGGAATTTTTTTTTTTTAACTTCTGGATCTTTTTGGTTAACCTTGTAACCATTGGCTTAGATTTCCAGTTTCTGCAGAATTCTCATTATTTAATTTATAATATGATAATAAAGTATATTTTAAAAATTATTTTATTTTTTGATAAATTATAATATATTATTATGGCAGACAGTGATGTTATATGTACACAGTGTGGAATCATGGAATCAAACTAATTACCATATCCATCACCTTAAATACACATCATTTATAACATCTCCTCATTCCCTGCCACCCACCAGCCCCTGGTAACCACCATTCTACTTTCCACTTCTATGAGTTTTAGATCCCACATGGAAATGAAAATGTGCATTGTCTTTCTGTACCTGGCTTATTTCTCTTAACGTAAGGTCCTCCGGGTTCATACTTGTTGCTAGTAACAGAATTTCATTCTTTTTAAAGGCATTTTTTGAGTGCATTCCATTGTGTATATATAGCACATTTTCCTTATCTATTCATCTGTTAATGGACAGTTAGCTTGATTCCATATCTTGGCTATTATGAATAGTGCTGTGATAAATATAGTAGTACAGATATCTCTTCAAGATACTGATTTCATTCCCCTAGTATAGCCAGTGGTGGGATTGCTGATCTTCCTTCCTTTTTCAACAGCAATCTGTCTCCAAAAAATACCCCACCTCCAAAAAGTACCCCACCTCCCACTTGTGCTCAAGGATAGCTGATACTGGTTTAATGGGGAACGACTATTTTTCTTGCCACAATTTGAGGCAAAGGAAGCACACACACTGAAATTTAGGTCCAAATGACTGATCCTAGGCCCATATCCAAGTGCAGATTTTGACAGAGAAAGGTGAGAGGACAAATAGAGCAAGTGCAGGAGGAACTCGGGCAGGAGGAGGGAGGGAGGTTGTGTAGAAAGGAGAATTAGCAGCGCCAAAGCTTTCCTCTTTTGCCAGTGCTTAGACCTGGAAAACTGTAGGTAGGGCTGGAATGGATCCTGTTTGTCGGCGTCTGTTCTGTACTTTGCAATTTGACAGTAGGCTTCCCAGCAAACATGTGTCACCTTGCCTCAGCATTTTCACCCTCACACCTAGCACTCCCAGGAAAGGGCAGGGATATGGGAGGTGCAGCCAGGGCCATGTACTCTGGGGGTAAACTTCAACCTCACAGAAGGAGCCAGGCTAGGAGGACCCTGAAGGCCCTGGGTTCAGTTCTGCAGGGCGGAGAGACTCTCTGCTTTCCTGGGCCTTTCCGCTAGTTCCAACGTCTGGAAAGCTCCTCGTAAAGTGTTTCCATAATTTTCATTTTCTCTCCATTTGTACTCTGCCTTTAAAAAAACTACTTAAGGGCAGCTATAATATACTTAAAAAGATACCAAAAGCCCCATTTTCTTATCAAATGCCCATTTTTTTTCTGCCACTCAGAATTAACAACAGTGAAAGTCATGTCAAAATTTCTCCAACTTCTTTTTAAATAAATGTTCTACTTAAATGAGGAAGGCAATCATGCCTGCATCTTCTGAGAAACAGTGTGGTTAAGGGTGGCGTCATTTGATTGTCACACAGCAGAGTCCTGGAGGACATTGTATAGCTTTTCAAGAATACCCACATTTTTGTCAGGGTCTTGCAGGCAGAGAAAGTTGGGTTCTCTGCAAAGGAGTTGAGGAACTCCCCATGATGCTACACATGCGAGCTGGGCCAGACATTCCCCTTTCCACAAAGTACCAACCTTTCTGAGCTGGCGTGTGTGGACTCAGATGTCCCAATATGCACTTCTCGTATTTGCCTCCTTCCTCTGAACTCCTGTGGCAATTAGTCTGAATAAACCTTTTGTAGTTTCCGGATAATGATTTTATAATTACCCTGAGTCACTGAAGTGTGTTGCTATTTCTTATCATTTAACTACTCTTGTACTACTTTAGAGTGTCTAATAAATGTTGACTTAATCTCTTAAAACAGTGGCTTCCAATGATTAACATTCCCCACCCACAGTCAAGGCTTCTACCTTCAGCACTGCCTTCTCACACTAGAATTAGATCCCTCCTGGCAACTGCCCACTCCCACTGCTCATTGAATGCTGTCTTCTAGAATGATGAGTTTCCAGCCGTTCATCCTTGTGTTTCCCCACAGCTGGTGCTAAGAGTTCATTCCCTCAAGGTGTACCAAATGGAATGAACCTATTAAATCCCTCACTCTACTCACTAACAGATCATACCAAACCAGTAACGTGCCCTCTCTTAACGTCCATTTATATTCCTGTTTGGGAGTCATTCTGTGTTGCTGAGCTCAGTTCGTTCAACCTGCATACTTAAAAGTACATAACTGGGCCTTCACTCTTCCTCCCCCCACCCCACCATGTGAGGACACAGCAAGAAGGCTGCCATCTACAAGCTATAAAGTGATCCTTGACTGAGTGTGGTGGCTCACGCCTGTAATCCCAGCACTTCGGTCTCAGAAAAAAAAGTGATCCTTCACCAAATACAGAACATGCTGGCACCTTGGACTTGGATTTCAAGCCTCCAGAACTGTAAGAAAATGAATTTTTGTTAAGCTTATAAAAAAAAAAAAGAAAGAAACCTTCAAAAAAGTACATAACTGGGTGGGGTCAGCTTGTTTGTACTTCAGAAGATCCCCTCTGAATCATAAGTAATAATTAGTTACTGAGGTCATTTATCAAAAGACAATGCTTTAAATACCTGTTCTTACAGGACAGTGAAGTATTAGAAAATCATGGGAAAAAGAAAACCACCGAAGAATTTTTTCCATTTTAAAATGACACTGACTTTAAGACATTCTAGTTTTGGGGGGGAAAAAAAAAATCCTGAAATAGAATATGCACTTCAGAAGTGAAATGCAAAAAAATGCTGTATCTTAGAAATAATACAACTACTAAGCAAATAAAATAAACCTGTAACATTCCTCCGATGAGATGGCCATGGGCCTGTTCTCTCTGTTGACTGTGTGAACACTCTGGACACATAGGTGAGAAAATCCACGTCAGCCATATGGAGGGTTAACTTGGAGGAATCATGGCCCACTGACACCACACCTGTGGGTCATCAGGCCGCTTTTACAAAATTGCCCAGTGGAAAGCATAAATTGAAGGTTTAAAAACTACTAAACTTGTGTATACGGTTGTGAGGAAAAATGTCCATTCAGTCCTGCCAGAACACATTAATTTTATCTCAGTGCAGCCACAGGGATCCCTGCACTTCTATCTGTATCCAGTGAGGTTGCAACAACCTCACCATCCATCAAGCTCTCTATGGAAGGTGGAAGGCTGAGAGAAGTCCCCTGAGGAAGACTGACATTGCACTGGGTGACTCTGATGCAAGCTGCAAACGAGGCGGAACAGGATGCTGAGGCTGAGGGGAAGAGCTTGTGCAAGACCTCCCCTCATGCTAACTGGGCAGCAGCCCATGAGATGCGGGCGAGAATGGTCCTTATGATTCTCCTCCCCAACCAGTCTTCTATTTAGGTTCATTTTTGCTTCTGGCAAAAATACTCTCTTCATGGTTCTCAAATGTTAATGAATGTTCACCATCCATCTTCCTGAACCGCTTCAAAAAGAATCTTACTTTAAAGGTGCAAAGTCCTCAAGGTCGTAGCTTTCTAATCTATTCCTGAAAAATCGTTTCCATTTTGTGCTAGTTAAAAATGGAATGCATTTAAGGAAGGATTTCATCTTACTGATTAAATTGACCTTAAAAAATGGTTTGATTTGTAGCTCGGAGTGGACTGGGCAATACAACAAAGGACTATTTTGTACCCTAAGAAATAGATGTGAGGAAGGCACGATGATTTCCATTATCCTTCACTGAGGTCAATTTTTTTCACAAAAAACTAAAATGTTTTACTCAGAATACTGATTCCCAAGATTTTAAAAGTGACTTACAATTTAATAGAACCTCAACCTATTTAATTTACACAGTGCTTCTGTGATTCTCAAACAAAATTTTACTTTTTCAACTTTTACTTTGGATTCATGGAATACCTGTGCAGGTTGTTACCTGTGTATATTGCGTGATGCTGAGGTTTGGAGTACCGATGATCCCATCACCCAGATACCGAGCACACTGTCCAGTAATTTTTCAACCCTTGCCCCACTCCTTCCTCTAGGAATCCCGTGTCTATTGCTGCCATCTTTACATCCATGAGTACCCAATGTTTAGCTCCCATTTGTGAGAACATGAGGCATTTGGCTTTTTGTTCCTGGGTAAATTTGTTGTAATAGGATAATGGCCTCCAGCTAACTCTGTAAAGACAAGCTTGCTTTCTTTTATATGGCTGTGTCAAATACGGTTTTAGATCTATCATCTATCTTCCCGGCATAATTGGTTAGGGAGTTTGTCTGACTCTTCTTCCCAGCCATATGACCTTGTGCAAAGATCAAACTTTGGGCAAAGAGTTCAATTCAAACATCAGCTATTACTAGTGTAGCTGGGCCATCCTACCCACTGGAATTACACAAGAATTGTGTATTACTCAGTTTCAGTACCTTTAACCTGGACACATCCTACCCAGATACAATTTCAAGGGAAACATGCCTAGCCGTCTTCCTATTTTTTTTTTTTTTGCCCAGCAGGAGTGCAGTGGCACAATCGCAGCTCACCACGGCTTCGAACTGCTAGGCTTAAGCAATCCTCCTCGGTAGCTGGGACTTCAGGTATGCGCCACTGCATCCCGCTAATTTAAAAAAAATTTTTTTTTTTGAGGCGGAGTCTTGCTCTGTCGCCCGGACTGGAGTTCAGTGGCCGGATCTCAGCTCACTGCAAGCTCTGCCTCCCGGGTTTACGCCATTCTCCTGCCTCAGCCTCCCGAGTAGCTGAGACTACAGGCGGCCGCCACCTCGCCCAGCTAGTTTTTGTATTTTTAGTAGAGACGGGGTTTCACCGTGTTAGCCAGGATGGTCTCGATCTCCTGACCTCGTGATCCACCCGTCTCGGCCTCCCAAAGTGCTGGGATTACAGGCTTGAGCCACCGTGCCCGGCCTTAAAATTTCTTGTAGAGATGGGTTTGTTGTGCAGACTGGTCTTGAACTCCTGGGATCAAGCAATCCTCCTGCCTCAGCCTCCCAAAGCATTGGGATTACAGGCATGAGCCACCACGCCTGGAGGTTTTAATGTGTCAGGCAAAGAACACACCCGCAGCAAGTGGGAAATCCAGCTTCAAGACAATTTCCATTTCTTACCATCTTTTTCCACTTTGTCCATCTCTCCCTGCAACCCTCCTCCATCAATCATCCATTTTATAAAATGCCCATACTACCTACTCTTACTCTCAAAAATTTCCTCCTGGGTCATCTTAGAAACTTATTATTCAGTCTGCATTTCATTTTGCTTACCTTTCTGTGACACTCATCCAATGGCCTATGGCCGTGTTTACACGGATTTGATATGCTTTAGAAGGCAATTACTTTTATTCATCATTGCCTCCCCTGGGCCCAGCTAGCATGGCACCTGTTACATAAAAAATTCATGTTTTCTGACTGTTCAGTAGATACCATTTTAAGCAACAACTCAAGGGCCTTTTTCTTGGGATTATTTTAAAATGTTTCATTTATCCTTTAGTATTTCAGATGATGTCAGAAAATGAAAAATGGACATTTTCCTTTTTTACCTAAAGCCTATCACTTTGCAGGTCATTACTCTTTGCAGTGAATGAGAAAAAAAAACAAAAACAAAAAACTCTGTGGTATGTTAACAAGAGCCAAGAAACTAGTGATTGTTTTTCTATTGCCATTTTACAACTAGTATATTTTACAAATGACCACATTTTATGTATCAACTTACCTTTTATATGTTATTTATTTTTTTGGAGACGGAGTCTCGCTCTGTTGCCATGCTGGAGTGCAGTGGCACCATCTTGGCTCACAGCAACCTCTGCCTCCTCGGTTCAAGCGGTTCTCCTGCCTCAGCCTCCTGATACCTGGACTACAGGTGCGCGCCACCACGCCCAGCTAATTTTTGTATTTTTAGTAGAGACAGGGTTTCACCATGTTGACCAGGATGGTCTCCATCTCTTGATCTTGTGATCCACCTGCCTCGGCCTCCCAAAGTGCTGGGATTACAGGCGTGAGCCACCGCACCCAGCCACCTTTTATATGTGATTTTACACAGTCTTCATTGTCTTAGCAAAGTCAGAAGAAGTCCAATAACATAATGTCATTAACAACAACAACAACAACAAAACAAAACAACCCAGGATGGGGGCAGTGGCTCAAGCCAGTAAAGTCAGCACTTAGGAAGGCCAAGGTGAGTGGATTGTTTGAGCCCAATTCGAGACCAAACTGAACCCCTCTACTAAAAAAAAAAAAAAAGCAAAACAGTAAAAAAAACCCTTGGTTTTCTAGATAAGCTGCCTGATACCATCACTGAAATTATATCATTTTGTGTGTGAGTGATATTAATTTAAAAAAGACATAAACTTTGGGTTCTAAAAGGTGACTTACAGAAAACAAAGCACTTTAAGATCATACTGATATGGGTATCAGGATGGGGTGGAGAAAAATAGAAAATTGGCATTTACATTTTTACTAATAAAAATGTGAGCATCAATAGCTAAGACTTATGTAATGCTTACTAAGTGCCTGCACGTTTAACCATAACCCTGTAAGACAGGTTCCAATATATTCATTTTACAGGAGAGGAAACTGGGCACACAGAGGTTAAGTAATTTGCCCAAGGTCACATAAGAAATGAGTTGGTATTCAGATAGAGGTAGTGTAGCTACAAGTATCATGTACTTATCACACTGCACTATATTACACTGGCAAGAAACTAAGTTGCTTTCTTGAACAAATCCCTATTCAAATGGCATGCATATGATTCACTAGGAAAAATCAGACCCATCACCAGCTGGCTGAAACCTTTGTTTCAGAAATAAGCATCCTATGTACTTGGAGATGATTACTTCTGGATTACTGTAATAAATATTTGTCAAAAATAGCAATTATCTCAGTCATCATACAGACTTCTTTTCCTTCATTAAAGACTTCCAAAAATAACTTCTGTATCAAAAAACTTACAAATGTCAAGAAAGTAATGGTGTAGCAGTGTAAGAGAAGTAAATTCTGCTAGGGGAAACTAATGAAGAATTTCCCTCATTAAGCTTTTGGGTTGATATATTTCATTAAGACAGAATTAGTTCTGTGTGCTTTGCTTTTTAGTGCTTAGTCTGAGAGGGAATGCAAGAACCCAAAAGTCTTAGGAGAAAAATTGCTTTCATAATTTTAAGTGTAAGCCACAAACAGGCTTTTCTATAAAGGCTTCAAAGCTTGAAGAGATGATCAAAGCAAGCTGTATTCAATTAGTTCAATAAATATGCAAAAATAAAAAACACTTAGCAGTCATGAGTATACTATTTGTATTCTGGAAAAAGCAACATATTTCATGCTTTGAATATTTTCTCTTGAGAATAGTTTTAAAGTTATTTCCTTTTGTAACATTCAAAAGTAAAACACACATATATAATTCCATCAAGGATTCTCTGTATGATTAACATTCTGTACTTTCCTAACAAGTCAAACATGACCACATCTATATTGGAAAGACAGCACTGAGAAGCAACAGCAGGAGAATGCATCATCTGTGTCTGTTTCAGGATTAACAGTTTTGTTAAGTTCAGCAGATGAATGTAACAATGATCATTTGTTTCCAAATACCCAGGTGTTTCTTACTGGCTCCTCACTAATCAATCACATACGTGCTAAGACCTAAGTATTTTTAAAAAAAAGGCTGCAGGTGACTCCTTCTCTCTGGTCCCTTTACCAAAGCTCCAAATCACTTATGATATTAATTACAATATTCTGCACTCCAAAAACTATGCAAACACAGGTTTGCTAAATTTTACCTACTTAGCAAACCTACTAAATTTTAAAGTAGAAAAAACACATTCTCATGATACAAACTTTAGTTTTCACATTCACTACAACGTTTTAAAAGCACTCAAACATGAGAATTGAAAATGTGTGTGCTTATTTGGGAGTGGATTACTGCATTTATTCTCCAGAAAAAAAAGCAGACCTGAGGCATCACATTACTGGAACATTTAAACATGATGACATGTTCTTATCTTCTAAACTTCAACGAAAGCTGCTTGTACAAACTATTTAATGCATATCTGCCCCATTAAACAAGCAAGATGTTTGATGTAGCAGCGAAGCCAGACACTGAGTCACTTCATTTCTTTCTGTTGCTTCCAGTTGCTAGCATAGTTGCAACTCGTATAAATATATTTAATGTATCCATGTAGATATTCAGCATCCTAGAAAAGAAAATTATGCCCATTACATATGATGCAATTCTAATAGCGATGATGAATTCTTAATATAGAAAAGAAGAAAAAGCAGTACTATTTGTCTTAGTGATATAAAATGGATATTAAAAATAAGATGTTTAACTGCCAACTAATGAAATCCTAGACTAGAAAATAGTTAAGGCCTTCCTTTTGGCAGACTCATCTTTTAAATGTTAAAGAGCAGTTAAAAAAAAATCATTATTTTGTTCTCTGACACTCTGCATATATCAACTTGCAAAGAAAACTAGGTGGCAGACAATGAAATAATCAAAACAAGACCAAAGAAACACTTTTATTAAAACCTGTTAGACACAAGTCTGGCATTTTTTAAATATAAAAGATCCACTTCACCCCTCTAAAAAAAACTTCCACAGATCTGAAAGCTTTACAGCAACTTTTTTCCCCTTAAGCCATTACATTGTTTTATTTTTAGATAAAGAAAATCAAATTACTTTAAAAAAATTGTGACAGACACAATGAAACTGACTCAAGAAAATTGTTTAAATAAAATAACCTACTTTGGTAGACTCCAAGAAAAAAGAAAAAAAAAAACATAATAACAATGCCAACTAAAGTTGCCTATCTCTGAAATTAGAATCTTTATACTGAAGAGTTTCTAATTTCTAGAAGTATAAAATAGGCTGTTCTATTAAAAATTGCAAGTCAATTATATACCTTTTCCAATAAATAATACTTGACTAATACATTTCTTCAGTTTTAAAGTCTGCAAAATACACTAACGAAATTAAGTGACCATAAAGTCTGCAAAATACACTAACGAAATTAAGTGACCAATAAGAGCACGTTATTTATTGTACCCTGAGGCTGGCTCACAAAAATAGACAAAATATTCTGACAATGGAATGCACTAAGTTGCAATATAATCAGAGGTTTTTTGGATAGTTTACTAAACAGAGAACAGACCAAACTGCAACAAAAGTAAAATAGGAAATCTGACAAAGCCATTGGTGTGGTTTAAGCTGTGACCCTCCTCCGCCCCCACAACGAAGTATGATGAAATCCTAAGCCCCGGTACACAGGAAGAGCACGATGTGAAGATGGAGGCAGAGACTGGAATGATCCATCTACAAGCCAAGGAATGTCAAGGACTGCCAGCAGTAACAAGAAGCTGAGAGGCAGGGAACAGATTTTCCCTCAGGGCCCTCAGAAGTACAACCCTGCTAACACCTTGAGTTTAGATTTCTGGCCTCCAGAACTACAAGAGAATCATGTTTTGTTTTAAGCCACCCAGTTTGCGATACTTTGTTAACAGTATCCCTAGAAAACTAACACAGCCATAAAACAAAACAGGTCAAATACACACAAGCATCCTTATGTGACAGAGTAACAGTGTTAAGTAAAAAGCATTACTTACGAGTTAATGGGATCATATTTTTGAACTCCATACGCTGGTAACACTTCTGCACGCTTGATTACTTTCTGGGTATCATACAAGAGGAACATGCTGAAAAGAACTAATCCACCATACATTGCCACTGAGTAAAGAGTGGCACCAGCCACAGTGGTAGGTGGAAGAAACATAGATCCTGAAATCAAAATGCAAAAACAATCAAGATTTTTTTTAAAAAAGGATTTCGAATAACTGAGTTTATGATTTATATTACTCAAAAAAAAAAAAAACTTCTTGGTATACTGTGCAGGTAAGACGACATCTGGGTATACGTACTGTCTAATCTTATTTGTATTAGTTCAAAATCCATGATACTCATTCCTCCAACGAGCCACTTGCCCATTTCACAGCAAGGTTCTTGCATTGCACCAGAACAATATTCATGTTCTCCAGACCAACTTTCCCATTTTAGATGTGTTTGGTAAAGCCAGTAATAATGGTTGACCATGTTGCCATGATTTTTATATGATGCCAATAGTAAAATCCAGTCAAATTAGCATCAATCTTTAAAAAAAGTTTTAAAATAAATGACTCGGTCAATTAGGATATTGGAGTATTTCAGGTTACAGGAAACTATGCATCAAGAATTAAGTGTAAAAACACAGCAGCTTACCCAGTGAGGACACAAAGACGAAACCCAGGCCCACTCCCAGGGGCGCACCCATGTCCAGAAACTTTTCACTGGGCGCACACATGGCCACAGTGGAGAGGCCTCCCACAATGCCAGCTGTGTACCATGCAGCTCTGATGAGAAGAGGACCCCCTAATATTGTCAGAGGAGCCACCACTGCACCCATCACACCTGGAGAAAGAGCAAGTGCTCATTAAGTATTTACTAAATAACAAGCAAAAGGAAAATAACACTTCTAACATGCCACTTTATATTATACCCTACTGTTTAAGCACTATGATTCAAAAAGTTCTGCCTTTTAGATGATACTACCCCCACCAAATTCTACAACCCAAACTGGTGACTACTCAAATTCTGTATCACAACATTAACACTATTCCTAATCAATCACACTCACAAGCAAACACTCATCTACTTATTTAGTAACCATCAAATTCCATGCAGCTATTTGAATCTGATCTTAACACTAGTTTCTACAACATTCATATAATTGAGATAAACAAGCTTAAAACAAGTAACTCAAAGTCAAACCTACTACTATCAAAAGCGAAAAGCATACAATGATAAACGTAAAGTGTGGGGACTTCTAAGATAGACACTGCTGTTGCTTTACGTAATAAGGATTGCTAATAGCTTATAAATAATTTTAGTTGTCAGATATTTATAAGTAATTTCATAAAAATTACAGTAAAAATTTTACCAATAATTTAACCAAGGTAAAGGAACTCCTTAACTGAAAAAAATCTTAGATAATGCATTATTTCAGTGCTAAGCAGAGTAAGTTACCTTTTACTTAAATGCAGTTTACCTCACAGACTAGGCACAAAGCTATCTTTATACTGAATTTTCAATACTAGTTTAAAGAGTAACACTTCTAGATCAAGCTATATGGTTAACAAGGTATACTATCTCATGATGATGAATAATTTAAAAATACTTTTTGCTCTAGGCAAAACAGTGGGTGAAATTTCTACACAGAACACTTCTGTTAGGACTCCTCTCAGTTTTTTGTATTTTGCAGCAACATTTTCAGCACAACTTTCTCTATCCTCAGTTTTTAATTTTTCTAAATATACCAGACAAAAACAACTCTCAAATGATGCATACTAGATATAAAGCCCTCCTGGTATTAAACAAAATACACAAAAGTAAATCTCTGCATATACTAGAATGTCAGAAGACACAAGTTTCGTAATGAAGATGTCCATGGTCTTAGTAGCAAAATCAACCTTTCGAAGCAAAGGTCTGGCAAAAAGGCAGCCAGTAATGACTGAAGAAAATTGTGTCTTCTAAACATGAGGTTTAAATTCCATGTAGGTCATTTACAATTGGCAAGAGCCACCCAAAAAAGGTAGTAGTCAAGGTTGTCTCATAACAATTTAAAACAGAACATACCAGAATGTAGCAACCAGGCAAGATGCTTTGGGCCTGGGCTCTGGTCATATGGTATTGATCGTACCAGCATTCCAGCTCCAATCATGGCTGCAAAGGTCATACCAATTGTCTGAAAGACAAGTACTATTAAGAAAAACTGATCCTTATATGAAAACAAAGCAGAAACCCACAGGTTTGAAGTCCAATTAGTTATTTCTAATACTAGTTGTAAAAATATTAAAGATAATAAATCAAAGCTTAAGGTCAGGTGTGGCGGCTCATGCCTGCAATCCCAGCACTTTGGGAGGCTGGGGCGGGTGGATCACCTGAGGTCAGGAGTTCGAGACCAGCCTCACTAACATGGTGAAATCCCGTCTTACTGAAAATACAAAAATTAGCCAGGTGCGGTGGTGCATGCCTGTAGTCCCAGCTACTTGGAAGGCTGAGGCAGGAAAATCACTTGAACCAGGGAGGTGGAGGTTACTATGAGCCAAGATCGTGCCACTGCACTCTAGCCTGGGCAACAGAGCGAGACTCCATCTCAAAAAAAATAAAAAAATCAAAGCTTTTATTTTTCTGCCACATTAAAAGCTCTGAGTTGGCTGGGCGCGGTGGCTCACGCCTGTAATCCCAGCACTTTGGGAGGCGGAGATGGGTGGATCACAAGGTCGGGAGATCGAGACCACCCTGCTAACATGGTGAAACCCCGCTCTACTGAAAATACAAAAAAATTAGCCAGGCGCCTGTAATTCCAGCTACTCAGGAGGCTGAGGCAGGAGAATGGCGTGAACCCGGGAGGCGGAGCTTGCAGTGAGTGGAGATCGCACCAAAAATAAAAAATAAAAAATAAAGCTCTGGGTTTATTTCACAGTTTTGGCTAAGTTAGCATGAGTGCCCCCTACTGCCATATATGAGGTTTTGCAGATGGCTTCAAATGCATGACTTAATTAAGCTTGGACTGGCATCACATCTTTTAACAATTTTATTCTTGTTGGGCAGAGGTGAAACAAAAACCCGTTAGGGATCCCAAGATAAATAACTCTTAATTAAAAAATATATTTTTGTATAGCACAAACAGGATTTTCTTTAAAATCAGTCAAGCTTACAAATTAATTTTTTTAAAAAAGAAAGTATATATATAGCACATAGCTTTGAACTCCGTATCTGCTAAATTTTCAATAGAAAGTAGATATCACAGGCCGGGCGTGGTGGCTCAAGCCTGTAATCCCAGCACTTTGGGAGGCCGAGACGGACGGATCATGAGGTCAGGAGATCGAGACCATCTTGACTAACACAGTGAAACATCGTCTCTACTAAAAAATACAAAAAACTAGCCGGGCGAGGTGGCGGGCGCCTGTAGTCCCAGCTACTCGGGAGGCTGAGGCAGGAGAATGGTGTGAACCCAGGAGGCAGAGCTTGTAGTGAGCTGAGATCCGGCCACTGCACTCCAGCCTGGGCGACAGAGCAAGACTCCGTCTCAAAAAAAAAAAAAAAAAAAAAGAAAGTAGATATCACAGCACATGGAAAAGAAAAATGAGAATTAAGATTCTATACTTCTACCCTTCTAGGTTTATGGTTAATTTGGTCCTCATTCCTTTTCTTTGCCTATCTTAGATTTCCAGTGTTATAATATTTAAATATTCCTTGTGTATGAACAGAAATGTACTAATATGTAATGGAAAAAAGACAGTGCTAATCTTCAAGAAATTTAAATCAGAGACTGCAAACCTGTAGCCCTTGGAATCAGGCCACAGATGTTTTGTTTGGCAAACTATGTAAAAATAAAAAAATTTAAAAATAAAAAATAAAGAACATGGTGAATGGTTTTAGTTGAGAAGGCTACTCTAGATGTCAGTAACCTCTAGATGTCAACAATCTCCTGTGTGACACACCAGGCCTCCTCACTCACCTGTATTATCTGTCTCACCCATGAACATCAAATATTCAACCTCTAATATAAAGTACAGGTAAACAAAACAGTTGGTTTTGCCAAGAATGGGAAAATCTTAACACAAAAAAGCATACTGAGCTGGGTACGGTGGTATGTGTCTGTAGTGTCAGTTACTTGTGAAGCTGAGGTGAGAGGATCACTTGAGCTCAGGAATTCAAGCCAAGCCTAGGCAAACATAGAGACCTAGTCTCTATTTTTAAAAAACATTAAAGAGAAAAGAAAAGCGTATCAAGCTCCACTCCACCATTTTCTAATGAGAAATAATTACTACAAACTATTTCACACATCCTCTGTGGGCAGCACTTTTGGGATATTTACTGCAACTAAATTTTTTAAAGATCTTTTATGATCCAGTCTCACTCCACACTCTTCATTCCAACCACACTGAACTGGCAGGGCTGCCAACATGCCCCAAAGTTTCAGCCTCCTTAATTCAGTCCATCATGCCTAAGAATACTTCCTTCCATATCTGGTTGACTTACTGAAGTCTTGTCTCATCATCTCAAAAGCTTTTTCTAGTAGGTACCCTGGCTACCCAGGAGCAAGATCAGATACCTCTCCTCAGAAGCACTTGGGACAAACTTTGACATTATCTGCATGTCTATGTGTGTATTTTTATATATATGTCTGTCACACCCAAAAGGTTACATCTTCATCTCTGTACACTTGTCTTTGGCTTTCCCGAGTATTTTCTGTATTACTAACAGTGGAAGAGGGTTATCTTTTGCCCAGAAGGGACTGGGATATGGGCCAAACACAAAACTTCTTTGAAGCCTCATTTTACAGCCTAAAATTTTAGGTAAATATTGCCATGTTTATCACAAAAGTATTGTTTTAAATAATTTGCTTTTGATTAAAACTGACATCCCCAGTGAGAACATTATGTGCCTTTGCGAACCTCTGGGCTGGGAGATTCATGATATCTATGTGAAAAGCATCATCCTAAAAATACATAAATGTCCAAATAGCTATGCTACTGTTAATGGCTATCCTTTAGTAAAGTATAATACAGTGAAAATATTGTGGATTTTGGTCCCTATGTGGGGAATCAGTGTTACATGAACTCTTCTAACTCTCCTTCCCCTCCAGTCTTACACTCTGCTCTAGTTCAGGTTCTTATCATTCCTCATTTCAGATCTTACAAAGGCACAGCTGGTACAGCTGCTCCATGTCTCTTCCACATTGGTTCTAAAAACTCAAATATAAATCACGCTTTTGTTGTTCCAGTATCTCCAGTGGCCTCCGATTGCTTAGGTTCTCTCCTCAGCTTGACAATCATATCCTTTCTAAGCATATCTTCTTCAACATCCAGACCTCAAACACTTATATTTCCCTCTAATGGGACTGCATGTCACCTCTAAAATTAGGTTTTCCTACCTCCTCTTCGCTTAAACTGGTAAAATTGGACTGCCCTTGTCTACTTAAAAATTTTTTTAATTTTTAAAACTTTGTATTTATTTAAAAATTACCAACAGTGTCTCACTACGTTGCCCAAGTTGGTCTCAAATTCCTGGGCTCAAGCAATCTTTCCGCCTCAGCCTCCCAGAATGCTGGGATTACAGGTGTGAGCCACTACACTTGGCCCTCTTGTCTACTCTAAAATAAATGAAACATGTTAGCCTTCAACAACCCTGATTAAATAAACGTCTCCTTCATGGACCTTGCCTAACTGTTCAAGACAGAAACTCTCAACTGACTTTGCACTTTCTTACTGCATATCTGTGCCACTTATTCCAGTTCATCTCTTCTACCAAATAGCAGAATAGGGCACACATACTCAAATTCTCGTATCTAGCAAAATAACAAGAGCTCTAGAGAAACTCATTAAATATAAAAATCTTCTATAAGGTCAAGAATCTTAGGAATAGTAGCAGCAGCACTATTCTACCCTTAACTTCATAAAATGGCTACGTTTTTGTAACAGGCATTTCTGTCTGACTTCTAAGATGATTTTGCATTTGCTTTATTTTTTTAGTAAACTGCTACAAATTAGAGGCTGTTTGATATCTGCTGCTAGACAAGAACATTGTCCTTGTAAGTCTGATTTCTAACTCCTCCGGTATTATTCGAATACATGTTTAATAAAGAATAATAGCTGACCTACCCAGAATTAACTTCCTACTTTATCTCAGCTGCACTAATACAGGTTGAGTATCCCTCATCAGAAATGCCTGGGACCAGAAGTGTTTCAGACTTCAGATTTCAGACTATTTATCATTATACTTCATTGTTGTTAGGGTTCAGGATCCCTAATTCAAAAACCCAAAATGTGAAATGCTACAATTTTCTTTGAGCATCATGTTGGCAATACAAATGTTTTGGATTTTGGAGCATTTCTGGATTTTAAATTAGGGATGCTCAACCTGTAATTCATACATTATTTGAACAAAAACTTGTTCAATACAGTATTCTTTCCATTTAATACCCCCTTCCCACCAATATATTTTATCTCATCTTTTGATCTTCAGATGAAAAAGGAAAACAAAAACATCTGACTTACCACCAAAGAGCCTCTCATCATGAAGTTCATGAGAACAGGCGTTCTGCTTATTGCTATGGCAGACAAAGCTGTTAAACCAATACTCCCTGCTAAGTACATATAGGTGGAATGAATTCTATCCTTCACATACTGAGGCCAAATACTGTAAGAAACATGACATGATTAATTTATAAAATTACAGATTTGATTTCTGGTTGAGTCATATACTAGGTGGGCGACCTCGCAATAAATCATTTTCTACTTTAAATGTTATTCACTTCATTTATCATGGAAATAATTATGATAATTATGCATACCTGGGAATTACTGTAAGGATTAAACGAGATAAAACATACAAGCACATATAAAAAACAACGTATTTTTGGCTGGGCGCAGTGGCTCACACCTGTAATCCCGGCACTTTGGGAGGCCGAGGTGGGTGGATCACTGGAGGTCAGGAGATCGAGACCAGCCTGGCCAACATGGTGAAACCCCATTTCTAAAGACACAAAAAATAGCTGGGCGTGGTGGCGGGCACCTGTTGTAGTCCCAGCTACTCAGGAGCCTGAGGCAGGAGAATTGCCTGAACCTGGGAGGCGGAGGCTACAGTGAGCTGAGATTGCACCACTGCACTCCAGCCTGGGTAACAGAGCGAGACTCCCTCTCAAAGGAAAAAAAAAAAGAAAGAAAAAAAAAAAAAAAACCAAACAACAACGTATTTTCTCCTTAAAGACATATAACCTCGCTAAAAGATTTTTATTTAGATTTGAATAAATAAATGTCAAAGAAGCAAGAAGAGATTATTTATGTGTATACACAAAGACTGGACACAAAACATTCCAAAGTGACTAAAGATAGGAATGAAAATAAAACTGGAATTTTTGTTTTAAGGTTGGAGTTGTTTAGGAACAATTTACTTAAAACAATTTACTTACACAGCCTTTTCAATAGCTCCAATCTCATTAGACAGTCCCAACCCATAGTAGCACAATGCTCCAAGACCAACAGCAGCCCCTCCAGCAACAAACCATCTTCCCATCTGATCAACTGCAGAACACAGAAGGAAATGCAGGTTAGTACTGGCACATCTGGACAAAGCCTTTAAAATATTTATGAAGGGAATCAAATAATGTATCATATTTGATAACAGCCATAATCAGTGCATATGGGGCACAGAAACTGCCCTAATGTTAGGTAACCAGTAAAAAAAAAAAAAACACTCCTGAAACAAACGTATAAAAATCAGTACCAAAAAGAAAGAATCAGACTTGGTGAATCTTCAACCTCACTCCAACAATATTTGAGGGGGCAGTATGTCTGTAGATGTGGAGCTACTTCTGTGACACACACTATTTTACTAGTAAGAGGCTGAAGTATATTCACATGACATTCATGGAAAGTAAAAAATGAGAAGGAAATGTTAACAGTCATACCACACTGCCTGGTATTAACACAAATGATGCTTTACGTGGAAATCAAGAAAAAACAGAAAGAAAATATAATCAGTGTTTATGCAGCACAATCAAGTGAGAGGAGGCTCCTGTTTTAGGGTACTGACAGACAACTAACTTATCAACTCTAACTCAACAGAGGTATTCATAAAGTGCATCTTATTCTTTTAGTCTAATTCGTTTACTAAGAATATTACCAGGCTGTCACTACATAATTTGCATGATTTGGTCTCTACGGTCAAATCAGAAAGAAATGACCTGAAGGATACTGATTAGGGCTCTCTCCCATTGTAAAGACATTTTGTAAGATTATTAAGGAGCAGTGGTATTCTTTTAATAGCTTTAGGATGATTAACAATCTAGTTTATGAACTTGCGAAGCTGATATCCAAACTGAACCAAACTGGCAATACGTTAAAGTACTGCCTCCTGAGGCCCTATGTGAGCAGTCAAAGGACTCTTCTTGGACAGCTAGGCTTTTACTAACATCTATGTGTTGGCGATTTATTCTTAATCTGAAACATACACAAATATTATATGCTTGAATGAGGATTCTACGCACTTAAAATGAACTTTCTCAAGAGACTATACCTTTTGGACTATGGCATATTAATAATCCTTTTCTTTAAAAAAAGGAGGCCGGGCGCGGTGGCTCAAGCCTGTAATCCCAGCACTTTGGGAGGCCGAGACGGGTGGATCACGAGGTCAGGAGATCGAGACCATCCTGGCTAACACAGTGAAACCCCGTCTCTACTAAAAATACAAAAAACTAGCCGGGCGAGGTGGCGGGCGCCTGTAGTCCCAGCTACTCTGGAGGCTGAGGCAGGAGAATGGCGTGAACCTGGGAGGTGGAGCTTGCAGTGAGCTGAGATCCGGCCACTGTACTCCAGCCCAGGGGACAGAGCAAGATTCCGTCTCAAAAAAATAAAATAAAATAAAAATAAAAATAAAAAAAGGGAAAGTAAGGCCGGGTGCGGTGGCTCAAGCCTGTAATCCCAGCACTTTGGGAGGCTGAGACAGGTGGATCACGAGGTCAGGAGATTGAGACCATCCTGGCTAACACGGTGAAACCCCGTCTCTACTAAAAAAAAAAAAATACAAAAAACTAGCCGGGCGAGGTGGCGGGCACCTGTAGTCCCAGCTACTCGGGAGGCTGAGGCAGGAGAATAGTGTGAACCCGGGAGGCGGAGCTTGCAGTGAGCTGAGATGAGGCCACTGCACTCCAGCCTGGGCGACAGGGCGAGACTCCGTCTCAAAAAAAATAACAATAAAAATAAAAAAATAAAAAAAGGGAAAGTAAAATTTCCACTGGAATAAGTATGACTGATAACCACTAAATCCAGTGCAAAGTACCAAACTTTGCTGGGTTGTCAGATCTCAGAATAATGATGTGGTCTTCCCAGAAAACGCACAAATACACACACAAATACACATATGTTTTTAGGAAGTTGTTCATGGACCTCTTAAAACACATCCATAGATTCTAGGTTAAAAACTAAAGACAGCCACCTACTTTTAAATATTTTTTCCATCGATGGTTCAAATGCTGCCTCTTTGAGTTCTTGACCAGTTCTCCCACGCCGGATCCCAATTCTTGTTTTGGTGGCATATTCCTGACACACATGCAAACAAAGACATGGACCACCCACATGAAAACAGATGTCAATAAAATAAAATGCAAGATCTCTTTACATTAGAAAACTCTAGTTAAAGAAAGTTGGTACTTTCTATATACGTCACTTCACTATGAAAATTTATTAGCCAACTTAAAAAACTAAATGTAAAAATAAATAAGTAAATGTATACCTTTCCTGTGCTCCACCTTCGGTAGTAATTCATTATATTCTTCTTAGTTTCAATTTCAGAAAAACTGTTTCTTTTACAAGCTATAGATTTAAATACCTAGAATTATGATATTTTAAATCCTAACCAAATATCAAGATGAGAATCTATTAGCATTTTTAAGAAATGCATTCTATAAGCATTATTAGCCATATTTCGTCATCTGGGATATGTATTCAAGAAAGGCATCTTTCCTTAACACAAAGCCAAGAGGAGGGAAGACTACCACCTCCATGTTGGCTCTTTTTCAACAGTGGAACAGTTAATTTAAAAGAGAAAAAGTCTCCTTCTAGCTTCTGTATATTGTCCTCATTACCTCACACTTTAAGCCTTATAATTTGAATGCTAGAAGATAAATCTATTATAAAGATGGGTTTCTTTCTAAAGTGGGGGGAAAAAAGAAAGATCAGACTGTTACTGTGTCTATATAGAAAGAAGTAGACAGAAGAGACTCCATTTTGTTCTGTATTTGAGATGCTGTTAATCTGTGACCCTACCCCCAACCTTGTCCTTGCAAGAGACATGTGCTGTGGTGACTCAAGGTTTAATGGATTTTGGGTTTTGCAGGATGTGCCTTCTTAAACAAGTGCCTGAAGGCAGTTTGCTGGTTAAAAGTCATCACCACTCTCTTAATCTCAAGTACCCAGGGACAGGCACACTGCCAAAGGTCACAGGGACCTCTGCCTAGGAAAGCTAAGTATTGTCCAGGGTTTCTCCCCATGTGATAGTCTGAATTATGGCCTCGTGGGAAAGACCTGATCGTCCCCCAGCCTGACACCCATGAAGGGTCTGTGCTGAGGAGGACTAGTACAAGAGGAAAGAAGACCTTTTGGCGGTTGTTGGCAGTTGATAGAGAAAAGCATCTGTCTCCTGCCCGTCCCTGGGCAATGGAACATCTCGGTGTAAAACCGGATTGTGTGTTCTGTTTCCTGAGATAGGAGAAAACCGCCTTAGGGCGAAAGGTGGGACTTGCTGCTCAATGCTGCTAAAAGGTTTATGGAGATGTTTACATATGCATATCAAGGCACAGCATTTTCCTTTAAACTTATTCATGTCACAGAGATCTTTATTCATATGTCTTACTGCTGATTTTCTCCCTACAATGATCCTATTATCCTGCCACTCCCTTATCTTTAAGATGGTAAAGATAATTATCAATAAATACTAGGGAACTCAGAGACCATGCCAGCGCGGGTCCCCTGGGCCCATTTTTTCTTTCTCTATACTTTGTCTCTGTGTCTCATTTCTTTTCTCAAATCTCTTGTTCCACCTAACGAGAAACACCCACAGGTGTGGAGGGGTAGGCCACCCCTTCATCTAACCTGACAGATACTAACCATCTCTAAATAAGAGATAATTTAATAATTTATTAATAAGCTGTTGGCCAACTGGTAATATCCCTGGGTTCTTAAACTTCTGACTATGTGCTCCCGGATCTCCGTTACACCACGTAACTCTCAATCCCTCACAATGTACTCTAAATTTTCTAAATGAGAAACTCCAGAAGCTGTAAGCAAAGGCAAAGTTACAGAAACTCATTTTCTTTTTCATATGGGATAAAGAGGGACCAGAATGATACAAACTAATGGGGAGAAAGAGCTGACGGGATATTATCAGGGCTAATTGACGTATAACACACTAAAGGCAGAGCAGCCACACTCTGCCAAAAAGAAAGGGCACAAATGGAAAAAGAAGCAATATAAAAACATTCAGATTATCTTTACCCTGCTGGGTGTTAACAGCCATTGATTCTTTGTGATGGAGTTCTTCACAACAGGGGAGGCCTTGGTGAAAGCTGGGTGGAAAACCCTAGAAGGTAGTGTCCGGAGACACACAAGCCTTGCAGCCAACATGGTGGTGGTGCACCAGGTCTACCAAGCAGATCTGAAATGCTAGTAAAAAAAAGGCAAAAACAACAAAAAGAACATAAACAAAACAATCCACTAACCAATTAAGAGAAGGACATACAGAGTCAGAGTCAAGAAGGAACAAACTATTTTTTAGTAGAAAAGGAAATAAAGCCAACTTTTTAATTTTCAGCGATGAATTCTTTGCCCAATCATCCCTTGGTAATGCAAGAAACCCATCCCAGAGAACACAGCTGAGGATGGAGGAACAAATTAGGTTTAAGTCCCAGTTTGACCAATAACAAAATAGATGATTGCAAAAATTATGTGTAACACAGAATGGCTGTTAACTGGATGTGTTACACCCGGGTCTATGATGGTTTTTACAAATGTAGTTTTGGCTTAAGATTCATACCAGCATCCAGTGGGAAAATTTAAAAGAATCTCCATAACTTTTGGTCAGAGAAATAGTGTCATCTAAAGAGACCTGAATAGCTCTTCTGCATTACAAAGCTAAAAGATATTAAAAGAAGCCAACTATATGAATTTCAGCTAATCATATCAAAGAATACTTTCCTTCATCATAAGATATAAAATTATTCTAAGTTAACCTATTCAATATATCCTACTATAATGCGTAAAGGACATTTAGTCTTTCAAAGTAAAATCGGTTACCAACCAGGTTTCCCTTACATTAGACTCCCTCAATGGTGTCTTCAAAAGAAAAACGTGCTAAAAACTGGATTATCTTAGCTCCAGGGCACATCATACTAGATGGGTGGTCAACCAGAAGTCAGCGGATCGTGTCTCTGTAATGCTACAGTGAGGTGACTATGATAGATCAGAATGAAATGACAAGTGTAAACCAACTGGGGCTACCAGCCCATCTCTGCCAATGATTCGTATTGAATTTTAGGCAAGTGATATCCTTCTGAGTCCATTTCCCCATCTGTAACATAACGATTCCCAGTGTTCAGACTACAGCGTTGACCCCTGGACTACCTGCTTGAAAGTGACCTGGATGCATCTTAAAATGTAGGCTCCTGCGTCTTTCTTTGCTCCTAATGATTCTAGCTCTAGGAATAGGACCAAGAATATGTGTTTTAACGAACATTCCGAAAGCTAAGAACTATTCGCTTTAAGATACCCGAGCGTCCTCCGAGCTCTGCAACTTAACTGAAAGGTCTTAATACTCGGCACCTGGCCTTTGGGAAAACATTCAGCGCTTTTGGAACTTTCCTGCCATTACATCATCTCAACCTATGGCTGTCCTGTATCTTTCTCAGTACTCAACCCACTGGATGGGGCCGAAGAGGTTCAGCTCAGAGTGACCTCCATGTGGCCTAACAGCCCAGAGTGGGAATCCCACTTCTGACACGTTAGAAGTGACTTTGTGAGGGTTGTGGATCTCTAAGACTCAGATGTCGTTGCTACAAAATGGGGAAAATACTACCGACCCTAATCCAAGGGCTTATGCCTCCGTGAGCATTGGATGAGTTTGGGTACCTGGTCCCCGAGAAAGTTCACCTAGCCCACTAGATACGGATGAGAACCTGGCAGCAAACCTCCACGTCAACTCACAACACCTCTGTCCGCGCCCCAGGTGCCGCTACCAGCGCAGCGGCTGTACGGCCTGGCCGCAAGAATGACTCAGCACCTTGTTGCCCTGGGACAGAAGCACAGCTACAACAGCCCTTGCGCGCCTGAGCAGGACCTTGTGGCCGCCGCCCTCTCCACTGGGTCACCCACAGGGCTGCGACCCCAACGCGCAGGCCGGCCCTGACGCACCCAGCAGCACCGCTGCTACCAGCACTTCCCTCCGCACCCAGCGGTCCCGTGAGGGCGGCTGTCAGGAGCAGCGGGGATCCTGGGCGCCCGCCAGCCAGCCGGAGCATTACCTCGGTCCCCGGTCACCTTCGCCGCGTAGTTTCCCTTCCGGGCCTCCAGCACACTCCTTACGGTCTGAAAGCGCACAGTTCCGCCAGCGCACCGCATGACGCAACATCGAGAGGAGGTAAATAGTACGAGTAGCCAATCACTGGCAGGCCTCTGTCGGAAACGCAGGCACAGTGGGGGAGGAGGGGTTCCGGTTACGGAGGCGGGGTTCCAAATTGGTGGGGCGGGGCCAGTTGAGGATTGTTGCGGGGAACGTCATAATCAGCGTCCATTTTGCGTGTGGGCATGGGAGTCGTCTAGGCCATCTTTGTTCTGGGCAGCGGATGTCTCTTTTGCTTTTGTTTTAGCCTTTTCACTCGCCGCAGATGTAAGAATTATGTAAAAATTGAAAGAAAGTAATGTTAGAGTTAAAAATTATTCCGTTTATTCCGTTCCTTTCTGTTTGAAGGACTTTTTGTCCCTTAATTTATTGTGAGATAAATATCGTTGCAAATGTGACTGCTTCTGAGCGGAGTCATGCGGTTTCTGGGGTCTCACGCAAAAGGTTAGATGGTGAAATCCAGAAAAGATTTTTTTCTAGATGGTTTTTTCATTGCTTTTTGACTTTCCCGTGTACACTTTCAAGTTTCACCCTAAACCTGTGTAATGGGCCTGATGACAGCCACCTGTGCCTGGCACCCAGGGTTGCTCTGAGGACTAAGATGTTTCCATTGCGTGTAATTTGATAGGTGAAGAGCTAGTTGTGGAATAAGCAAGGGAGTTACTTTCTTTTTCACTCTCTATTTTTTTTTCTTGATTTTATTTATTTTTATTTATTTTTTTAAATTATACTTTAAGTTCTAGGGTACATATGCACAAGGTGCAGGTTTGTTACATATGTATACATGTGCCATGTTGGTGTGCTGCACTCATTAACTTGTCATTTACATTAGGTATATCTCCTAATGCTATCCCTCCCCCCTCCCCTGTCCCCACAATAGGCCCCTGTGTGTGATGTTCCCCTTTCTGTGTCCAAGTGATCTCGTTGTTCAATTCCCACCTGTGAGTGAGAACATGCAGTGTTTGGTTTTCTGTTCTTGCCATAGTTTGCTGAGAATGATGGTTTCCAGTTGCATCCATGTCCCTGCAAAGGCACAAACTCATCCTTTTTTATGGCTGCATGGTATTCCATGGTGTATATGTGCCACATTTTCTTAATCCAGTCTGTCACTGATGGACATTTGGATTGATTCTAAGTCTTTGCTATTGTGAATAGTGCTGCAATAAACATACATGTGCATGTGTCTTTATGGCAGCATGATTTATAATCCTTTGGGTATATACCCAGTAATGGGATGGCTGGGTCAAATGGTATTTTGACTGCTAGATTCTCGAGGAATCACCACACTGTTTTCCACAATGGTTGAACTAGTTTACAGTCCCACCAACAGTGTAAAGGTGTTCCTATTTCTCCACATCCTCTCCAGCATGTGTTGTTTCCTGACTTTTTAATGATTGCCATTCTAACTGGTGTGAGATGGTATCTCATTGTGGTTTTGATTTGTATTTCTCTAATGACGAGTGATGAGCATTTTTTTCATGTGTCTGTTGGCTGTATGCATATCTTCTTTTGGGAAGTGTCTGTTCATATCCTTTGCCCACTTTTTGATAGGGTTGTTTTTTTTTTCTTGTAAATTTGTTTGAGTTCTTTGTAGGTTCTGGATATTAGCCCTTTGTCAGATGAGTGGATTGCAAAAATTTTCTCCCATTCTGTAGGTTGCCTGTTCACTCTGATGGTAGTTTCTTTTGCTATGCAGAAACTCTTTAGTTTAATTAGATCCCATTTGTCAATTTTTGCTTTTGGTGCCGTTGCTTTTGGTATTTTAGACATGAAGTCCTTGCCCATGCCTATATCCTGAATGGTATTACCTAGGTTTTCTTCTAAGGTTTTTATGGTTTTAAGTCTAACATTTAAGTCTCTAATCCATCTTGAATTAATTTTCGTATAAGGAGTAAGGAAAGGATCCAGTTTCAGCTTTCTACTTATGGCTAGCCAATTTTCCCAGCACAATTCATTAAATAGGGAATCCTTTCCCCATTTCTTGTTTTTGCCAGGTTTGTCAAAGATCAGATGGCTGTAGATGTGTGGTATCATTTCTGAGGGCTCTGTTCTGTTCCATTGGTCTATATCTGTGTTTTGGTACCAGTACCATGCTGTTTTGGTTACTGTAGCCTTGTAGTATAGTTTGAAGTCAGGTAGTGTGATGCCTCCAGCTTTGTTCTTTTGGCTTAGGATTGTCTTGGCAATGCGGGCTCTTTTTTGGTTCCATATGAACTTTAGAGCAGTTTTTTCCAATTCTATGAAGAAAGTCATTGGTAGCTTAATGCGGATGGCCTTGAATCTATAAATTACCTTGGGCAGTATGGCCATTTTTATGATATTGATTCTTCCTATCCATGAGCATGGTACGTTCTTCCATTTGTTTGTTTCTTCTTTTATTTCACTGAGCAGTGGTTTGTAGTTCTCCTTGAAGAGGTCCTTTACATCCCTTGTAAGTTGGATTCCTAGGTATTTTATTCTCTTTGAAGCTATTGTGAATGGGAGTTCATTCATTCTCTATTTCAACAAATATTTACTGAATGCTCATCTTTGTACCAAGCTGTGTTCTAGAAATATATACAAATGAATCAGCCAGGCATGGTGGCCCAAGCCTGTAATCCCAGTACTTTGGGAGGCTGCAGCGGGTGGATCATGTGAGGTTAGGAGTTCAAGGCCAGCCTGGCCAAACCCTAGCTCTACTAAAAATACAAAGTTTGCCGGGCATGATGGGCTCCTGTAATCTCAGTTACTTGGGAGGCTGAGGCAGGAGAATCACTTGAACCTGGGAGGCAGAGGTTGCAGTTAGCCCAGATTCTGCCACAGCACTCCAACCTGGGGATAGAGGGAGACTGTCTCAAAAAATCAAAATCAAAAACCAAAAAACAACAAATGAATCAAACACGTGTGTGCAACCACCATTTTAACAAAATAAAGTCCTTGCTCTGTGGCTTTACTTTCTGGTAGAGACAGAACACAGAAAAAATATAATGTTGTGATAATACCGTGAAGAAAGAGCAGGTTAAAACCATGAAAGGGTGATAAGGTGATTAACAGCATGCAAAATTCATGAACCTTTATCTCTTAAGCAGTAGTTAATTGTGATTTATGATTTCTAATCATGTAAACCTTGACAAATATAAAGACTTGCCTTCTATGTGGATAATAAAAGATTCTGGCAGCAACACAATTCTTATCTCTTTGCGCTGAAAATGGCAGGAAAACACTAGAGAAATCTCACTTATGAAACTGAACAGATTAAGCATGACCAATTTCATTTTTTTTTTTTTTTATCTATGCCCAATTTCATTAGCTAGCAAATAGATTTTCTGTTTGGCTCCTTCAGTGGTAGTCTTTTGTTCTAGAACTTTTGTTATCAGCAGAGAGAAAGGATTTATAACATAGTACCGGAATAAAAATCTTGAAGTCAATGACTCAAGATTTCTTCAAGATTCCTATTAAAGCTTATTTTCTCCATATTAGAATAAAAATGTCTGATTTCATATTTTCCTTTCTCAAGTAAAGGGCTTATATTTTTGTTTCCACAGGGGTCAAATATTTTGAAGCAGGGGAGGAATCTGGTCACATCGTTGGGAAATATATGCTCTTGTGGCAGTGTAGGAAGGGAGAGGTTCCATGGACCAGGACAATAATGAGGAATTTATTGTAGTTGTTCAACCAAAAGGCGATAAAGGCTGGAATTAAGCCAGTAGAAAGACACAGAGGGGATTATGACGGAGATATATTGCTGAAGTGGAGTTTGCAGGATTGAGTGATTGATCAAATATAGCTGATAAGAATGAGGGAGACTCCCTGAGTAATCCTTCTGAATTGGGTGGATAATTATATCATTAATTTAGCAATAGGATACAGGGAGAGATACAAGTGAGGGGAAGTAGATACATAAAACTTAGTTTGAAGTGTTAAATTGTTAGGTTCTCTGCTTCTAAGGTCTTAGAGCATAGGAGAGAGAAAAGGACAAGCCAGGAATGGTGGCATATGCATGTAGTCCGAGTTACTGGAGAGGTAACCCAGGAGCTTAAGGCCAGCCTGGGCAACATAGGGTGATGCTGTCTTTAAAAATAAATAAGTCAATAAAAAGGAAAAGACATGATTCGTAAATCCCAATACCATATATATGTCATGGTTTTTATTACAGGCTGCTGATGAGTTCCGTATTCTCCACTTGCTGGCTAAGTGAGATGTGCTGCGTTATAGTGGAGAAAACTCAGAGCCAAGGACAAAAGATAAAATAGTTTATTTACTTTCAGTTAAAATAAATGCTGTCACCTTGCCCTACTACGCTTTCCCATCAGAAGATGTGGTGTGAGTGAAACAGAGTTGGAAAGGGAGTTTGCTGGGGCTTTAACCTCTGCCCTCCCTGATGGAGTCTCCCAACAAAGGGAAGGTGCTTCTTCCTGGAAGGTGGCAGATGTTTCTGAATGTAGGGATCAACTGGCACCTGCTTCTCATGTGGTTGCTAAGTGGCAGACAACAGAGCAGGTAGGAAAGGGACAAGATCTTCCTGGTCTTGGCCTTGTTTTCCCTTGGCATCCCCAAGGCCTAGATAAGCACAAGAATGTGATTGTGAGCAAGCACCTACTTGTCTGCACCCTTCGAGATGCTGCTCAGTAGTGAGGCGACACTAGAAGTATGCATGGGTGAGATGCCCAGATGGGCACTAACAGACCATTTAGTGTACGACATGGCAGAGCCATTTGACTCTGCTTGGGTGAGAGATCAAACCGTGCCAACTTCAAAAGTTATATCCTGCCAGCCACAGAAAGACAATGAAGCCATGGGGACTACTCCCTCTAGATTCTGCTGGACAGCAGCTACATGACAATGCAACGACCAAGAGGTAGAGTGGAAGGACAGAGAACCTACACTTTTCCCCTCCTGTTTAATGTAAATGTTTCTAATCCAGCTGGGGCCCAGGATAGGAGAAAGGACTTTGAACTGCAATGTGACTGATGGTGATAAATCCTGAAACTGACAGATAAATTGTCAGACTGTTCTGAGCTTGCTGAATGGAATAAATAGGCTGTCTGCTCTAAACTGACTGGGGCCTTGAAAGTGACATCGGGCTGGGCGCGGTGGCTCAAGCCTGTAATCCCAGCACTTTGGGAGGCCAAGACGGGTGGATCACGAGGTCAGCAGATCGAGACCATCCTGGCTAACACGGTGAAACCCCGTCTCTACTAAAAATACAAAAAACTAGCCGGGTGAGGTGGCGGGCGCCTGTAGTCCCAGCTACTCCGGAGGCTGAGGCAGGAGAATGGTGTAAAGCCGGGAGGCAGAGCTTGCAGTGAGCTGAGATCAGGCCACTGCACTCCAGCCTGGGCGACAGAGCCAGACTCCGTCTCAAAAAAAAAAAAAAAAAAGAAAGTGACATTGATGGCAGTTTAAAGAAAAATGTAGCTCAATTTTGCCTTCACCTAACTGACAATTTTCCAATATATACCCCTCACATATGTGCAACTAAATGCTGTAAGTGGGCTAAAGGACAAAGTCATTAGTGGGGTAGTATCTGTGGAGGGACAGACATTGGCAGAAAATTGAGAATAGTGTCATGCTTTCTGGTCAGGTTTCCAAGAGGAAACCAACACTCAGAAATCATAGTAGCTTTTGTTAAGAAAAATGTATTAGACTGTTCTTGCACTGCTATAAAGAAATACCTGAGGCTGAATATTTTACAAGAAAAGAGGTTTAATTGGCTCATGGTTCTGCAGCCTATACAGGAAGCATAGTGGCATCTGCTTCTGGGGAGGCCTTAGGAAGCTTCCAATCATGGCAGAAGGCAAAGAGGGGCAGTTACGTCACATGGCAAAGGGAGGAACAAGAGAGAGAGAGTTGGTGGGGGGGGCCACACACTTTTAAATGACCAGATCTCCTGAGAACTCACTACTTCAAGGACAGCACCAAGGGGATAGTGCTAAACCATTCATGAGAAATTCACTCCCATGATCCAGTCACTTCTTTCCAGGTCCCTCCTCCAATAACGGGGATTATAGTTCAACATCAGATTTGGGTGGGGACAAATATACAAACTATATCAAAAACATAGCAAGGTAAATGGTGGATCTGGGCCTAGAACATGCGATGGAGACAAAAACTGGTACTTGAAGGATTAAATAAAAATCTGTCTTTTTAATATATAATGCATGGATATACAGACAGCACATGTGCCAGTATAGCTGCAACATTAAGATGTCAGAGGGGAGAGAATCAGGCAAAAATATCTGAAATTAATTCTTAGGGAAGCAATCATAAAAGGCTGAGGAGCATTGGCCTAGAATATAGGACTTCTGTAATTCACTCTGATGTCAGGTTAATCAGAAAAAATTTTGATGTCACCCTCTATGATTCTGTCAGTGAGTTGTTATTTGAGGTGATTTTGTGATCCTGAAGGAAATGAAAATATTTCATCCCAAAATGTATTTTCTTGACATTGTTCAAGATGACTATTCAGAAAGGCTGGAAATAAAATAATAGCTAAAAAGCTATCTTTTGTGGGAGAGATTAGCATTTGTAGAAAAAGTCTGTATTGATAAAGTCCTTCATTCTCTGAAAGTCTTCCCTTGTCTGATCTAGGAAAGACTGAGAGTCTAGCACCTTAAAGGTCTGAGAGAAACATTTACTGTCTTTCTCTCTGAAGGCTAGTACCTGTGAAGTTACATCTGCATAACAGGATCGCTGTTGCTAGCCAACCCTCCTCTTCTCTCTCTCCCATAACCTGTCTTGCCACTCTAACCTGACTTATCACCATAATCTATTTTTGGCCATACTCTGAGCCCCCATTCTTTCTGTCACCTGGAGATGATGTATAATCTTTTGTACCCCATTGTGGGGTTGCTATTATCACTCTGTGATTTCCCCATGCATGTTAATAGACTTGTATGTCTTTTTTCTTTATTACTCTGCCTTTTGTTATCTTATTTTTCCGGAAAACTTCAGAGGGTGAAGGAGGAATCTTCCTTCGGGCCCTACAACCTCTTGATAAATATTCCATAACTATATCCTTTGAGCTTCAGTATCATCTCCCCTCCCCTCCCCTTCCCTTCCCTCCCCTCCCCTTCCCTTCCCTCCCCTCCCTTCCCCTCCCCTTCCATTTCGAGATGGAGTTTCACTGTTGTTGCCTAGGCTAGAGTGCAATGGCGTGATCTAGGCTCACCGCAACCTCTGCCTCTTGGGTTCAAGCAATTCTCCTGCCTCGGCCTTCTGAGTAGGGAGGGTTACAGGCATGCACCACCACGCCCAGCTAATTTTTGTATTTTTAGTAGAGACGAGGTTTCTCCATGTTTATCAGGGTGGTCTCGAACTTCTGAACTCCAGGTGATCCGCCCACCTTGGCCTCCCAAAGTGCTGGAATTTCAGGCATGAGTCACCATGCTTGGCCCCAGTATCGTATTTCTAACTACATTAGGACATCTCTATTTAACATATCTGAGGACATCTCTATCTAGCATATTTGAAACCAAATTATAGCCCAGAATCTGAAATGGATTAGAAAGTATTTATTACTGGGAAATATCTCAAACTCAAAGGGTAGGAAGTACAGTTGGATACCATAAAGACTCAAGTCAAGAACTGGAAAGTCAGGAAACACAATCCCTGTATCAGCTTTGATTTAATCAGATAATTTGGACTATTAATATTATGGAATAAGGAATACACGAGAGAAATAAAACCTTGTGTAATTGTAGCAGGATCTGAGGAAGTAAAGATCCAAAATGCATCCAGAGAAAAGTCACTGACACGGCTTGGTGCTATCAAGGTCTACAGGAAGGTAAGCTGGATGTGGAGCAAGAACAGGCAAGGATGACTTGGAAACCACTAGTACCTCTGAGTCTTTCCCTTATAGCCCTTGATCAATGATGATCAATGGTGAGCATCATCTATTCAGCCTTCCTTCTGCCTCCTAAATTTTATCAAGTTTCTCTTGCAGCCAACCCTAACTGTGAACCGTGTAGGGAGGGATTTTTTTCTTTATGGATCCTGTTTTGTATCTTTTTTTTTTTTTTTTTTAGATGGAGTCTCACTCTGTCACCAGGCTGGAGTGCAATGGCACAATCTCGGCTCCCTGCAACTTCTGCCTCCTGGATTCAAGTGATTCTCCTGCCTCAGCCTCCTGAGTAGCTGAGACTACAGGTGTGTGCCACCACACCCAGCTCATTTTTGTATTTTTGGTAGAGATGGGGTTTCACCGTGTTGGCCAGGATGGTCTTGAACTGACCTTGTGATCCACCTGCCTTGGCCCTCCAGAGTGCTGGGATTACAGGTGTGAGCCACAGCACCCGGCCCTGTTTTGTATCTTTTTTGCTGTATAAACTATACCCATGCCTATAATGGCTTCTGAGTCTTGTGAGGCCTTCTAGTGAATCTTCAAATCTGGAGTCCATCTTGAAAATCACCAATACAGTAAGACATCACATCAACCTGATTATTGAGAGAGTCCTCTAGTAGGCATATACATGGTACTTAAATATGTAAGTTCTGAGGCAGTTCTTATAAGTCCATTTTATACCTCTCTCCCAGGTCACCTAATGTCAATCTTCTGTTTTTCAAATTCTTACCAGTTGGCCAATCTTTTAGCCACAGTCCAAGAGTCAGTGTAGACCAGTATTTTAGTCCCTATCTCCTTTAGTGCAAATTGAACTTTCAAATGGTCTTTTCTCCTAAGCTTTACCCATTGGGAAGACTTATTTTCATCACTGTCTTTCAAGGCTGTCCCTGGGTTAGGGCTGTAATATAGTAACATGCAGATCAACTATAGGTTAGGCCCATGCTTATGCTCTTAGGTTAACTGGTCATAGAAAAAGGTCCACGAAATCATAGATTTTGGTTGAGAAAAAGGTGGCAAAGCAACAACAAAAGGTACCATGAGAGTCTCAGGCATTTCCCCAAGCAGTTATTTGTGTCCTCAAAACCTGCTTGAGCCTGTTCCTGTAAATACTATCTCCATTAACAAAGGAATAATGTTGAGAATGTTTAATCTTATTGATTTGGAGGATCAGGCAACACTCAGTTTATGATCCTGGGTCCTGAAGTCACTTGGTATTCCTTGGCCATGTTCTCATGACTTCTGCTGCCTTACCAAACAGGTGCCACCTTTTTGCCTTGGCAACTAGATGCCACAATTATCTCCCAATTAATTTATCTGGACCTACACTTCCTGCCTCATCACTGCCAGTAACAATTTGGGTAATTATGATGGCACCACATGTCTGCAAAAGAGGTGATCTGTCCTCTAATCAAATGTGTGAGCAATTTTAGAATCCTGTTTTGAGGGTTTGTCTCCTGGGTACCACCTATTTTATTAGCATCTGGTAGGAAACAGATGGTACATCAAAAAGATACAATTGAAGGATGTCTAACAAAGTCACTATTGACAAATATGTATGCTGGCATAACAGAAACAACAAGGGATAGTAAAGCACCTTGGAATTAGCAGCAGTGGGAAGCCATTACCACGTTGGTCCTAGAGGAACAACGGGTGGGAATAGCTAGTGGATCCTGGCAAGGATTGGAGGTATAGGAGAAGGATCACCAAAGAGGTGCCATAACCACCATTCAGCCGTGGCATGGCAGGATGGGAACCAGAGCAATAAATAGCCCAACCTCTCACCCTCTAATTTCCTCCCAATAACACCCAATGGTGTTAGAACCCAATTCTAATACAGAAGGAGCTAGGACAATACAGTTGCCAGGGGTCAGCCTCCCAGGGCCCAGGGTAGGGTGAAGAAGTAGATCTCAAGTTTCTCATCTGTTGTGGACTGAATTGTGTCCCCCTGAAAACTCATATATTGAAACCTTAACCCCCGATGTGACTGAATTTGGAGATGGAGTCTCCATGGATAGAATTAAGGTTAAAGGAGATCATAAGGATGGGGTTGATCCAATAGAACTGGTGTCCTTATCAGAAGATGAAGAGAAACCAGAGATCTCTCTCTGTCGAGAAACCAGAGATCTCTGTCTCTGCCATGTGAAGACACAATGAGAAGAAGTTGGCCTTCTATAAGACAGGAAAAGACCTTTCACCAGGAATCAACCTGGCTGGCACCTTGATCTTGGCCTTCTAGCTTCCAGAACTGTGAGACAAATAAATGTATATTGCCTAAATCACCCAGTCTGTGGTATTTTGTTACAGCAGCCTGAGCAGACTAATGCATCATCTATAAGATGCATCATTTATAAGATGAAGACTGTAACATGTGTCTCCTGAGATTCCTATGATAATTATATGAAGTAACATGGATTAGATTTCTAAATACAGTAGATGCATGAGAATCACTAATATTTATTGCTTTTATTATTGGTATTCAGAGTTTTTTCTTTCTTTTTTTTTTTTTTTTTTTGAGACGGAGTCTCGCTCTGTCACCTGGGCTGGAGTGCAGTGGCCGGATATCGGCTCACTGCAAGCTCCGCCTCCTGGGTTCACGCCATTCTCCTGCCTCAGCCTCCCGAGTAGCTGGGACTACAGGCGCCCGCCACCTCGCCTGGCTAGTTTTTTGTATATTTTTTTAGTAGAGACGGGGTTTCACCAGGTTAGCCAGGATGGTCTCGATCTCCTGACCTTGTGATCTGCCTGTCTCAGCCTCCCAAAGTGCTGGGATTACAGGCTTGAGCCACCGCGCCTGGCCAGTATTCAGAGTTAAACCAGAGTCTCATTTCATGATTTTTACTTACGCCCTCTTTGTTTTTTCTTTTTATGAATTCAATTATCTTTCTTGAGGTGACTAAAATAGATCTTTATACATTATAGATACTATGTGATCTGGAATACCTTCTTATATTCTATTTGTAATCTGCTTTTGTTAATGTCTCACTTTTCCCACCCTCTGTATCATATTGGATTAGTGTCTCATTTTAGCAGTTTATAGTGTCTTCCTTACTGGTTTATAGCAGATGGTTCTGAACTCATTACTCTGTAAATATAGATTATATATTTATTTTTGGAGTGAACTACTTTGTATCAGTCCCTGTTGAAGTTCACCTGCCATGTTTGAAAATATTCTTGTCAAATAGTAGCCCCAACACTATTTCCATTTTTATCTTCTGTGTTTTACATCTTGCCTTGCTTGTCTTTTTAGTATATAAATGTGTATGGGTAGAAAGCACTCATTTTATATTACCTTATATGTCAGTTTTAAGCATCAAGCACACTGATAATTTCAAAAAAATGAAAATCTTTTTAGTTAAAAAATTTCATATTTTAGCACGAGACTTCTTTAGATTTACTGGAATGGTGGGTGTGCTTGTAATGAAGCACTGTCATCTGGACATTTCAGTTCTGTGCCACATGATCAGAGATGCACAAGTGTGGGAACTGCATGGATTCTTCTTCTCCAGAAGATAGTACCTCCAGAAGAAACATGGCCTGGCTGAAATCATTTCAGACTCCAGAACTGTAAGATAATACCTTTATATTGTTTTAAGTCAATAAGTGTGTCATAATTTGTCACAACAGCAATACAGCAGGTATTACTATAGAATCATCGATAAGGAGAGGGATGGTAATAGGGATGGCATGAGTGGTAGATGACATAACTAAGGAAGCAATGACTGACCCCTGCACTGAAACGTTACTGGGGTTGCAGAAGGAGGAAGGAATTTTACAGTTGAGTCCCAGGGGTCATGGTGAAAGACTTGGGAAAGGTGGAAAATTAATCAGATTAGGGTAGTCATAGAACTATGGTAATAGAGAACCTGGGGAGTTTGGGTTTCTGGTTGTATCTGGATAAACAAGGGAGAGAGGTAAGAGCCCAGAGGGTCTTTTAGCTCCAAGTACTATAGTTTCATTTATAGTAGTTCCTGTTTATCTGTGGATTCACTTTCTAAGGTTACAGTTACCTAAGGTCAACCACAGTCTAAAAATATTACATGGAAAATTACAGAAATCAACACTTTATACTTTTATTTTTCTTTTTAAGAGATGGGGTGTTGCTACTTGTTCAGGCTGGAGTGCAAGGGTATTCACAGGTGTGATCATAGCACACTACAGCCTCAAACTGTTGGCCTCAAGTCATCTTCCCACCTCAGCCTCTCAAGTAGCTGGGACTACAGGTGCATGGCACTGCATTTGGCAACAATTCATAAGTTTCAAACTGGGTACATTTTGGGTAGCATGATGAAATCTCAAGCTGTCTTACTCTGGTCTTGCCTGAGACATGAACCTTCCAGTGTATTCATGCCGTAAATGCCTCCCATCCATTAGTCACTTAGTAACTGTCTAGGTTATCAGATTGACTGTCACAGTATCTCAGTGTTTGTGTTCAAGTAACCCTTATTTTACCTTATAATGGCCCCAAAGCACAAGAGTAGTGAAGCTGGCATATTGTTACAATTGATCTATTTTATTAATAGTTATTGTTGTTAATCTCTTACTGTCTCTAATTTATGAAAAGTTTATCATAGATATGTATGTATAGGTAAAAGCATACTGTATACAGGGTTTGGTACTATCCACAGTTTCAGGCATCCATTGAGGGTCTTGGAACATGTCCCCATGAGGATCAGGGGTGTCTAGCAGATTTACTCAACACATATTTATTAAACACTTACTCTGAGGAGGCTCTGATATGGATATGAGTGGTTTAGTGGCCAAAGGGTAAGCAAGTGCATCCTCCTGGGAACCCCGGAAATTAGAGTTGCTCCAAGCTGCTTGTTTCTGTTCTGGAGGCAAAGCAGTGTGATAGGGTGTGTGGGTAGAGGGGGAATGAGAAGGAATGGATGTTGATGGGAATTATGTCTTACTTGGAAGTGGTAGCTTGGGATTTCCAGTTTTCTCTGGTAGTTTGATGGGCAAGAGAAAAGACAAGCAACCTAAAATGGGAGAAGAATCAGACTGGTGTCAGATTTCTTATCCACAGCACAGGATGCTAAAAGTCAGTGGAGCAATGCCTTCAAAACTTTCAAGGAATAGAATTGAGAACGTAGAATTATGTAACAAGTAAGAATACAAGTACGCATGCCAGTCTTTGGCCTCTGTGGCATAATATGAAATACACCTATTTGAGGCCGGGCACGGTGGCTCAAGCCTGTAATCCCAGCACTTTGGGAGGCCGAGATGGGCAGATCACAAGGTCAGGAGATCGAGACCATCCTGGCTAACACTGTGAAACCCCGTCTCTACTAAAAAAAAAAATACAAAAAACTAGCCGGGCGAGGTGGCGGGCGCCTGTAGTCCCAGCTGCTCTGGGCGCCTGTAGTCCCAGCTGCTCCGGAGGCTCAGGAGAATGGCGTAAACCCGGGAGGCGGAGGTTGCAGTGAGCTGAGATCCAGCCACTGCACTCCAGCCCGGGTGACAGAGTGAGACTCCGTCTCAACAAAAAAAAAAAAAAAAAAAGAAAAAAAGAAATACACCTATTTGGTCTTTGTCCCACATTCCTGTCATAGAGCTCCTAAAACACCTGGAATTTCCTGAATAATAGGAGTATCTTTTGTTACTCTTAGTGGGCCCCTGTGATGACTCCTCAGTTTATGCTAATGAGATTAGTTAGGATAGGGCCAGTCGCTGGAAAGACCAAGTGATAAGAGGACTAGAGAGTTAGAGCTTTCAACTCTACCTACCAGTCTCTGGAAAGGACAGAGATGCAGGTGGGAGTGGGGGAGGGTGGAGATCAAGCTTTATGAAAACTCTTGAGCAAGACTCAGTGGGCTTCCTTATTGTGGAACACATGGAGGTTGCTGAACACTGGAGGTGCTGGTGAGGGAGGATACACACCCATGGAGGATGTGAGAGCTTTGCCCCACCACACCTCACACTATGTATCTCTTCATCTGGCTTTTCATCTGCATTCCTTATAGTATCCTTTATAACAGACCAGTAAATGTAACTTATGTTGGATATGAGTTCTAAATTTCTTTTCAAAGAATGTGTCAGTATGTTCAGTTCTTTGTCTTCTACCTTTAAACTTAACTTCTTCATAAAGCAACCTTTTCCAATTACCTGCTCCACTCTGACTCCTTTCTTTTCTTTTTTTTTTTTCTTTTTTTTTGAGACGGAGTCTCACTCTGTCGCCCAGGCTGGAGTGCAGTGGCCGGATCTCAGCTCACTGCAAGCTCCGCCTCCCGGGTTTACGCCATTCTCCTGCCTCAACCTCCCGAGTATCTGGGACTACAGGCGCCCGCCACCTCGCCCAGCTAGTTTTTTGTATTTTTTAGTAGAGACGGGGTTTCACCATGTTAGCCAGGATGGTCTCGATCTCCTGACCTCGTGATCCGCCCATCTCGGCCTCCCAAAGTGCTGGGATTACAGGCTTGAGCCACCGCGCCCCGCCCACTCTGACTCCTTTCAATCACCTGCTCCACCCTGACTCATTCCAATTACTTACTCCACCCTGACTTATTCCAATTACCTACTCCACCCTGACTCATTCCGATTACTTACTCCACCCCAACTCATTCTGATTACCTGCTCTGTCATAACCATATTTCCCGCCAAACCACTCACCCTCTCACTCTCTTTAAATTAGCCAGTCAGAATTAGTTTAGCCTGTGTGGTCTAACCCTAGCCAGTAGGGGAATGGCATAGTAGCAGGGGCCACATGCATCAGGGATAAGAACCCCTTCCCCTCGCTTGTCCAAGTGTGCCCTTGCCATTGCTCCCTCTGTAAAGGCACACCCTTCTATAGAAGTACCTTGCCTTCCTGATAATTGAAAGAAAATTTTATATTCGAGTGCTATTTATTTTGCAGCACTGAAACTTTATATATATATAACAATTTGGGGGCTTGCCCATGATTACATTCCCCTCTGGGGAAGGTCTCTGGTTCTCTCTCGTGAGGAGGTGTGCCCTGCCCCCTTGTGGTGTCCTCAGGGGTGAGAAATCAAGGCCTACCCAGTGCGAGGAATAACCTCACATGAAAAAAAGAAAACTGGCTAGCGACCTAGCTTAAAGGATCCTCACATACTGTGGCGACGACTCTGTGCACCGACCAAGGAAGGAGAAGCCATGGGAACTGGTAAAGTATTTCCTTGGTCTGGACCAAGGTAAGAAAGCCGCGGGGTGGGTGGAGGCATGGAGCAGGGTGAAGTACTCCTTGGTTGGGGTGGCTTAGAGGTTAAAAAGATGCAAGACATCCCCATTGTGGGGAATTGAACCTCGCACGAACCTCCAGTAGTAGAAAAGGCAAGAAATTTCCAGTGGGGAAATTAAGCCTCACCCCAAAAGGCAAAAAATTTCCAGTGGGAGAAATTGAGCCTCACCCCAAAAGGCAAGAGATTTCCAGTGGGGAAAATTGAGCCTCACCCCAAAAGGTGAGAAATTTCCAGTAAGGGAAATTGAAGCTTGAACCTTACCCCAAAACCATCAAGATAGGAAATACCACAAGCAAGACAGGTAAAAAAGGGGATAAAATGGTAACACAGATATCACCCCAGGTACCCCCCTAGGTCTCATGCTAAAACACTGGAAGGATAATGAAAGGACTAAACATAGGAAAAAGCAACAAATGATAAAATATTGCTTTTTTATTTGAACTCAGGGACCCATCCTCAAACCCTCAATCTTTTGGCCAAAGTTTAGTTCGAATGAGAATGTAATGTGTCAGTTTCTAATCTGATATATTAATGATAAAAGTCCAGTGTTTCAAGAAGAACTAGGCTATGCTTTTTGTTGGAGGCAAGGACCTGCCCTCCTTTTTCCCTTAAAAACAAATTGGGAAGAACCCAATCTGGCATCTCAAAATGAAAAGTCAGAGGAGCCAGCTCTCATGCCTAAAGACACTCAGTATCCCCAATCTTTCCCCTCAGACAGCCACTGCTGCCACAGATCCCATTCCAAATTCCCCCTCTAAGTAGATAGGGAATTACAACCCTGACTTTTGGGAATTACTGTCCCACCAGCCTGTTCCCCTCCCAACCTAAAGACCCCTCTCTAAAAGGACTCCAGCGTGAGGTAGAACAATGTAAAAAAGATATTCAGAATTTCCCATTTCCCTCCATATCTAAGAGGTTAGCCCCGACCCTCTTCCCTTTGAAAGAGGTACTACAAGAAGCGAGGGCCATTGGCTTTGTAAATGTTCCCTTAACCAGTTCAGAAGTCTAGAATTTTAAAAAAGGAGCTTAAACTGCTACTAGATAACCCTTACGGAGTGGCAGACCAAACTGACCAATTCTTAGGACCTCAGTTATACACTTGGGTCATGTTAATGTCCATTTAGGCATCCTCGTTTCAGGTGGAAGAAAGGAGTATGATTCATAGGGCTGCTATGGTAGTTTGGGGATGTGAGCCCCCCCCCCCCCCCGGTAAAAACATTCCTACTGCGGACCACAAATTCCCCTTCCGAGACCCCCAGTGGGACGATGACAATGAAGATCAACGGGAAAATATGCAAGACCTAAGGGAGATGATAATAAAAGGATTTCGGGAATCAGTACCCTGAATCTGAAATCTTTCTAAAGCATTTATTTGATATACAACAGGAAAAGGATGAAGGGCCTATGAGATTCCTAGACACACTGAGGGAGCAAATGAGGCAATATGCAGGCTTCAATTTGGATGATTTCCTTGGGCAAGGAATGTTGAAACTCCAATTTGTCACTAAAAGTTGGCAGATATTTCAAAACTGTTACAAAAGATAGACAATTGGGAAGACCTTCCTCTAAGTGAGCTTCTCAAGGAAGCTCAGAAAGTATACATGAAAAGGGATGAAGAAAAACAGAAACAAAAGACAAAACTTATGTTTTCCACCTTCCAACAGATGGCTGCAAACCCAGGTACTTCTAGATAGAGTTTCCAGGGAGCCAGAAACTATAAAGGGTCCGAACCCTCTTTTAAAGGACCCCAGCCTCCATCTGGAGGACCAAGGTCCTAGTCTACAGGCCCCCTAAAGAGTATGGGGGAGCAGGGTTTGTTATGCCCAGACCGTTTATTCCCTGAAGAAGACCACCAGAGTCCAGAGTCAAAGCCAAGCGGCAAGGATCTTTACTGCAAGTTCGAACTTGATCCCTCCGCTTCACAGCTTACAAGAGGGCCCCGAACAATGCGTGCACTTGCTTTTTATAGCCCGATGTAAACAGGACTTGTAAGGTTACAGAGGAACAAGGCATTTCTCTAGGTTACAGCATTGCAATTGGTTAACATTTTAAGTTATACATTTAGTAGTTTTCTATTGGTTCCCGCGCTTTCAGTAAAACCACAAACGGCTGTGTCCTTATCGGGGGATTTTCCAGGTGGTGTTTTTCTAAAGTTGAGCTATATGGTAGTCTCTGAGTTGATAAATGTGTTTGTACTGGGCTCAGGAAGTTGAGAGATATATGGTGGGACGTGTTTGTACTGGGCTCAGGAAGTTGAGAGATACATGGTGATTTTGTTGAAAAGAAAAGAGGGAAATGTGGGGAAAAGGAAGGTCAGCCTGTTACTGTGTTCTTATAGATAGAAGTAAGTTTAAGAGACTCCATTTGGCTCTGTATTTGAGATGCTGTTAATCGGTGACTCTACCCCCAATCTTGTCTGTTTGGACGAACAGAGGCAAGATGGTGCACTTCCGGGTTCTTCTTCACCACCAACTCTTCCTGCGCACGCGAAAATGCAGCCGGCGCCCGGGAAGGTGCAGATCAACTGGGCATGCACCAGGTGACGTCAATCCGAAGAGACCAAGATTTACCTGGTTGCACCTGCGGAACACCCCCCGACACGCCCGTGCCCCGCCTATTGCCCTCCCACTCCTAGAAAAGCCACTCTTGGCCAGTGAGCCACGCGGCCTTCTCACAGCCTCACTCCTGTTGGGATGTCGGGACTGTGGGAACTCCGTCCGAGAGCCCCACGGGGGGACTCTGCCGGCCTCCTTTGCCGGAGGCCGACAGACTTCTCCCCCACACCTTAGGTTACCAAAAATAAATGTGCAGTTTTGCTCCTACACTTGCCTACCTGCTGGTTCTTTTGTGCCCTCTCAGCTGGTCTTAGAAAAACAAATCATTGTCCTTGCTAGAGACATTGCTGTGGTAATTAAGGTTTAAAGGATTTTGGGCTGTAAGGAATGTGCTTTGTTAGGCAAATGCTTAAAGCCTGCTTGTGGTTGAAGGTCAGTACCATTCTCCTAAATCTCAGCAAAAGAAAAACATCTGTCTCTCGCCCGTCCCTGGGCAAATGGAACATCTCCGGGCATCTGTATGTCTTACTGCTGATTCACTCCCTCATCTTCTGAGCAACAAATACCGAGGGAACTCAGAGACCGGTGCCAGTGTGGGTCCTCTGTAAGCACAGCACTGGTCCCCTGGGCCCCGCCTTTCTCTCTCCGTACTTTGTCTCTGTGTCTTTATTTCTTTCAGGTTAAAGAATCCCAGAACAAAGAGAGAGAGGGAGAAAAGAGAGAGAAAAAGGCAGAGAGAGGAAGAGACAGACAAACAGGGAGGCAAAGAAAGAGAGAGAGAGACAGAAAGTCAAGAGAGAAAGGAAGACAGAAAGAGAAGTAGTAAAGAGAAAACAATGTATCCTATTCCTTTAAAAGCCTGGGTAAATTTAAAACCTACAATTGATAACTGAAGGTCTTCTCCATGACGTTGTAACACTCCAATACCACCTTGTTGTCAGTGTAAACAAAGGCATAGCCTGAAAGCACTGAGGCCACTGACAACCCATAGCCTTCCTATCAAAAATCCTTAACCCAGCAACCCGTGGATGGCCCAAATGCATTCAATCTGTAGTGGCAACTGCTTTCCTAGCAGAAGAAAGTAGAAAAATAACTTTTAGAGGAAACCTCATTGTGAGCACACCCTTGCTCACCAGTTCAGAACTATCCTAAGGAAAAAAAAAAAAAAAAAGGCGAAAAGGTAGTTTACTAACCCCAAAATCTTAAAGTATGGGGCTATTTTGTTAGAAAAAGAAAATTTAACATTAACCACTGATAATTCCCTTAACCCAGCAGGTTTTCTAACAGGAGATCTAAATCTTAATTAATTACCATACAAAGGTCCGACCAAACCTAGGAGAAACTCCCTTCAGGACAGGACAATAGATGGTTCCTCCCAGGTGACTGAGGGAAAAAGACATAATGGGTATTCAGTGAGTGATGAGGAAATTCTTGTAGAAGCAGAGTTAGGAAAATTATTAGGAAAAAATCCTAATAATTGATCTGCTCAAACATGGAACCTGTTTGCACTCATCCAAACCTTAAAGTACTTACAGAATCAGGAAGGAGCCATCTATACCAATTCTAAGTTAATATGGACTGAACTAGGTCTTATGCTAAAACACTGGAAGGATAATGAAAGGACTAAACATATAGGAAAAAGCAACAAATGATAAAATATTGCTGTTTTATTTGGACTTAGGGACCCATCCTCAAACCCTCAATGTTTTGACCAAAGTTTAGTTTGAATGAGAATGTAATGTGTCAGTTTCTAATCCAATATATTAATGATAAAGGTCCAGTGTTTCAAGAAGAACTAGGCTATGCTCTTTATTGGAGGTAAGGACCTGCCCTTTCAAAGAATAATTGAAATCCCAAACTTCCAAGGTCTTCAACAAAAGTAAAATTTGCTAAAAGTTAACAGTGTAACATGTATTATCCTAACTTCTGATCTTGTGGCCTTAAATAGTCTAGTCCACAGAAATGAAGAAAGTTTGCTTTGGAAAAGAATGGTTATCATCTTTGAGAAAAAAAAAAAAGGCAGCGGAAGGGGGGTAGAAAGTATGTAAAAAGGAATGTTATATGGTAAATTCTTGTCCTAAAAATAAATTAACTGGTTGTTTAAAAAAAGGAATGTTTGCAACAAGTCAGAAAGTTGAGGCATGTCGAAGAATTGTCTGTAAAAGTCGTGAAAAAAAATTATAAAAGGGAATTTATGCAAGAAATGTTGTATAACTTAAAAGTAATTCAGTCTCCTGAATGTAAAACTATTGAAAAAAGTTTATGTGCAAGGTGTATAAGGAAAGTAAAATATACCTTTGATAAAAGGATTATAAGGAGGCATAAGAATGTGGATTTTTACCTATGTTAAAAGGTTAGAGGCCGGGCGCGGTGGCTCAAGCCTGTAATCCCAGCACTTTGGGAGGCCGAGACGGGCGGATCAAGAGGTCAGGAGATCGAGACCATCCTGGCTAACACAGTGAAACCCCGTCTCTACTAACAATACAAAAAATTAGCCGGGTGAGGTGGCGGGCGCCTGTGGTCCCAGCTACTCGGGAGGCTGAGGCAGGAGAATGGCGTGAACCCGGGAGGCGGAGGTTGCAGTGAGCTGAGATCCGGCCACTGCACTCCAGCCTGGGCGACAGAGCAAGACTCCGTCTCAAAAAAAAAAAAAAAAAAAAAAAAAGGTTAGAAAAAAATTTGTTTTAACAGTTTAAGCTAGTTTTGAAATGTTAATTGTAAAGGAAGTTCTGTGTGTAAACATACTGGCTAAAGTTAAAGAGGTATCATCCAATTTTTCTGTGAACTGGACAATAAAATAAAAGCACAACAGGTTTTTCTTAAAGCACTAACCTGCTCTTTAACACAAATATAAAAGGTTGAAAAGAGGCTATAAAAACCTTACCGTATGGCCAGACATTAAAATTAGATAAATATGTCTATAAGGTTTTATTACAATTGACTTTAACATTAATAACACACTAATATAAAGGTGAAATTTAGCTTATCTGGTATAAAAATCAGACAGGAATCATTGTCAAATACAAAATGGTGTTTGCCTTTTTTTAGTCTAAAAACTGATAAAAATAGGTGCTAAAGGAAATTTCTCAGTAAGAAGGCACGAAGGACTAGAAAGTCCACTGCTCATGTCCCCATATTTAAAACAAAAGGTCAATTTCTTAGAAATTATATACTTGGTTTATCTTCCACTTTCCTTTCCCTCAAAACTGAAAGTCTTTTAGCACAGGTATCACCCCTGGAATTTCCAGTAAACCAGCACCAGCCTGAAGATCACGTTCTCATCAAAGGGTGGAAAGAAGGAAAACTTGAGCTAGCCTGGGAAGGACCCTACCTTGTGCTGCTAATCACTGAGACTGCTGTTCATACAGTGAAAAGGGGATAGACTCATCACACCTGATGAGTCAAGAAAGCACTGCCCCCTCCAGAGTCGTGGGCCATAGTCCCAGGGGAAAACCCTACCAAACTAAAGCTAAGAAAAATTTAACTCTCTTTCATCTATACTATTACTCTTTCTTCTTTCCTCACTCTATTGCTGACCATCTAGTTATTAACATAACAAAGTCAATTTCTCCTCAAACTATTGCATTTACCAAGTCAAAGACAGCTCTCTACTTCAGAAAAGTACTTCTGTCCCTCCTGACTTTCCTCAGACTGGGCATTAGTAAACTAGGACCATTTAATCCGGGGAGATTTCGATGAAGACCCCAGTGCCAACCAGAAGTCTTGCCCCCTGATGTAGAACTTTCATGCCATAGTTGGTCCAACATTCTGTGGACCACTAAAGAACAAGAATGGACTGTCCCAACCGGTTTTTGTAATTTCCTAAAAGCATACATTCATTTTACTAGAGGGACAGCCCTTCCCCCTAACTGTCAGCTAAACCAGCATATTTCTATACAGGTTATTATCTCAAACCCTCAAAGTTCTTCCCCTTTTCTAAGCCAGTTCCCTTCGTTAGGCCAGTTTTATGGTATAGGGGCTGAGGTTTCAGGGACAAACTCTATTAGATTCATTTCTTTGATCTCCCACCACCTGCACCTTCCTCTAAGCCTTCTTCCAAAACCTCTCACAATGGAACAATTGCTCCTCATCCATCTAACAACAAGACCAAGATAGCTGTCATAAAAGTTAAAGACTTAAAACATACTTTGGCAGTTAAGACAGGATACCAAGATGGAAATGCCTGGTTGGAATGGGTAAAATATTCCATCTGCACGTTAAACAAAAGCAATTGTTATGCTTGGGTGCATGGCAGGCCAGAGGCCCAGATTGTCCCCTTTCCACTAGGGTGGTCCTCCAGTTGACCAGGTGTGGGCTGCATGGTAGCTCTTTTCCAGGATCCTACAGCCTGGAGTAATAAGTTGTGCCAAGCTCTCTCTCTCTGCTATATCCTGAAGTCCAGCACCCTGCAGGTCAGCCCCCGAGGGCCATCTAGCTTCCGTCTCCCAACACTTAAGTTCACTTCATGTCTCTCATGACAAGGAGGAAACTTTGCACTTTTTGGAGACCTGAAGGGATGCAGTGAGCTTAAGAATTTTCAAGAGCTTATCAATCAGTCAGCCCTTGCTCATCCCCGAGTGGATGTGTAGTGGTATTGTGGTGGACCTTTACTGGATACTCTGCCAAATAACTGGAGTGGCACTTGTGCTTTAGTCCAATTGGCTATCCCTTTCACCCTGGCATTTCATCAACCAGAGGAAGGAAAAATAAGACATCATAAAGCTAGAGAAGCCCCTTATGGGTCTGCCAACTCTCACGTCTATTTAGACACAAGTAGAATCCCAAGGAGAATACCAGATCAATTTAAAGCCCTAAATCAAATAGCTGCAGGATTTGAGTCAATATTTTGGTAGATGACAATTAATAAAAATGTAGATTGGATAAACTACATCTACTACAACCAACAGTGATTTATTAACTACACTAAAGTTGCTCTTAAAGGGATAGCTGAACAATTAAGGGCTACTAGCCAGATAGCTTGGGAAAATAGGATAGCTTTAGACGTGCTATTAGCAGAAAGAGGAGGAGTTAGCGTCATGATTAAAACTCAGTGTTGCACCTTCTTCCCAAACGACATCACCCCTAATGGAAGTATAACAAAGGCATTGCAAGGTCTGACTGCTCTCTCCAATGAGTTAGCCAGCAACTCAGAGGTAAGTGACCCCTTTACAGGCTGGATGAAAAAGTGGTTCAGTAAATGGAAAGGAGTAATAGCCTCAATTCTTACTTCCCTCACAGCCTTAATGGGTGTACTTATCTTGTCAGATGCTATGTCATACCATGCATCCATGGGTCAATGCAGAGGCTCATAAAAATGGCACTTACTAAAACGTTCCTTAACTATCCAACAACTGATCCAGAGAAGCTTCTTCTTTTGAAAAATCAAGCAAAACAACTAAGCCAAGATATGTTTAAAAAGTTTGAAAAGAAAGCTGTAAGGAAATACAAGGGGAGGGATTGTTAGATATGAGTTCCAAATTTATTTTCAAAGAATCAATATGTCAGTATTTTCAATTCTTTATCTTCTACTTTTAAACTTAACTTCCTCATAAAGCAACCTTTTTCCGATTACCTGCTCCACCCTGACTCCTTTCAATCACCTGCTCCACCCTGACTCATTCCGATTACCTGCTCCACCCTGACTCATTCTGATTACCTGCTCCACCCTGACTCATTCCAATTACCTGCTCTGTCATAACCATTTTTGCCGCCAAACCACTCTTCCCCATCACTCTCTTTAAGTTAGCCAATTGGAATTAGCTTAGCCTGTGCGGCCTAACCCTAGCCGATAGGGGAATGACACAGCAGCGGGGCCCACGTGTGTCAGGGATAAGAACCCCTTCCCCTCCCTTGTCCAAGTGTGTGTTCACCATTGCTCCATCTTTAAGGGCACACCCTTCTATAGAAGTACCTTGTCTTTCTGAGAATTAAAATAAAATTTTATATTCGAGTGCTATTTATTTTGCGGCACCAAAACTTTTTATATAACAGTTAAGTGTTTCCCTGAGTTCTGTGAGTCACCTATTAAGTTATCAAACCCACGGAGAGAGGGTTGTGGGAAGCCCAATTTATAGCTGGTCAGTCAGAAGTATCTGTCTCCAGGGAGATAGTATCATAATTGAATTGAATTATAGGACACTCAGTTGGTATTGAAAGAAAGCAAAATATTTCCTCCCCAAATATTAAGAATTGTTAAGTTAAAGGAAAACACTGCATCAGCATCTGTCTGCCTGATGGCAGGACATAGATCTTTCCTTACTAGGGACAACACTTGCTTATCAGCCCAGAGAAGGCACCAGCAGGTACTAGAGGGATCAGGAACACATTTTACTATCTTCCCACATTTTCTTTTCTTTTAAAAGACTGGAACTGCTCTCTTTTTTGTCTTGTCACCATGCAGGAGTTATGGTTCTTTAACAGCTGAGGTTAATAAACCTCTGCTTGTTTTTCTTTTGTTAATCTGACTTTTGTTTTCAGGAGAGTGTCTCAACTAAGAACCTAAAAAGGGAAAGAAAAAAAAAATATGTTTTCTCCCCTACAATTTGGCAGTCCAGCCAGGAGAAACAGAGACACTCTGTGGCAGGCCAGGTTTCTGTTAACAATCAGAGAGGCCAGTTACCGCTAACCCTTTACTCTAATTCTGATGACTGCATAAGTTAAACATTAAAGAACTGGAGAAACTGGTGTCTGAGTATGAGGGTTGGAATGAAAAAACAAACACATTAAGACCCCATCTGGGTTTTCTCAGACCCTAAAGTCTAATTGAATGATAAAAGCATTCTTACACATACACCTTGTACCATAGCCCACTGAAGACTAAGACACTTTCCAAAGCTCTAGAATGTTATATATAAAGTTTTGGTGCTGCAAAAGAAATAGCACTTGAATGTAAAATTTTCTTTTTAATTCTCAGCGATGCAAGATACTTCTATAGAAGGGTGCGCCCTTATAGATGGAACAATGGTGAACACACACTTGGACAAGGGAGGGGAAGGGGTTCTTATCCCTGACGCATGTGGCCCCTGCTGCTGTGTTGTTCCCCTTTTGGCTAGGGTTAGGCCACGCAGGCTAAACTAATTCTGATTGGCTAATTTAGAGAGAGTGATGGGGTGAGTGGTTTGGCGGGAAAAGTGGTTATGACAGAGCAGGTAATTGGAATGAGTCAGGATTGAGCAGGTAATCGGAATGAGTCAGGGTGGAGCAGGTAATCGAAAAAGTTTGCTTTATGAGGAAGTTAAGTTTAAAAGTAGAAGGTAAAGAATTGAACATACTGACATATTGATTCTTTGAAAATAAATTTAGAACTCATATCTAACAACAAAAAACTTTCCAGACCACAGACCCTAGTTAAAGATTAGATGCAGATTGAATGAAACACTCCTGCTTGTAGTGCACTCCCACACGTTGGCATAGAACTTAAAATGTACGTAAGTATTGAAGCAAAACCTGTAACTTTGAGTTGACCTGGTGAGTTTCCCTGATCTTCTCCCTGTAACCAGTTGCAGAAATAAACTCCCTTCTTACCCAGTCTGTTCGCTTCTTGTTACTAGACCAGGAGAACAAGTAGCCAAACCTTGTTTGTCCAGGAACAACTCCACTCACTCCATGATAGAATCCTGGGAGAACTGGCAAATACCAGCAGAAAATAGTAAGGTTTCTTTCTCATCCTTTCCTTTCCAGGTCGAGATTGACCAAAATATATATATATATATACACACACACACACACACACATATACATATATACATATATATATGTGTCTTGTTTTTCTAAGACCAGCCGAGCGGGCGCAAAAGAACCAGCGGGTAGGCAAGTGTAACAGCAAAACTGCTGGTTTATTTTGGTAACCTAAGGTGTGCGGGAGAAGTCTGTCGGCCTCC